>NC_137695.1:24823289-24868289 GCF_964034855.1 Anser brachyrhynchus | reverse complement strand
CTGCCACTCAATTTTTATTCATAGACTGAAAGAAGAAAGCAAACTTTCCTGTTTATCAGTACCTGATCAGTTTCTCAGCTTGAATGAATTACTCAAATAAGTCCAAACACAGGAAAAAAAAATATATATATATATATATATTCTCTGCACCTACAGAGAAGATACAGCTCTCAAAAGCAAACATTTTTCCAGGTGTTTGGTCACCAACTTCCTGTTCTTTAATGGTCAGACTCTCTTAAAATTTCAAGTATAAATACACTCAGCTCAAGAATTATTTTTAATTTCACATGAAATAGCCTTGAGTTATTTCGCTAATCTTAGGCCTTCATATAGGTTAAGCTAATTTAAAAGTTAATTTTAAATTATTTAAATATTTGTATAAGTCAGTTTTAGCAACACTTAAATACAGACCCTCGCATTGTTATTTCTGAGAACTAATTTTTGTACCCTTTGTCTGTAGAAAAAGTCGGTTAGATGCTTCTTACTTCTAAATCATACTGAGATAATAACAGTTATTCTGTAACTTGTAAGAAAAGCTGTGATTATGAAATAAATATGATGTAATCACAAACCAGAAAGGTTGTGCTCAGCAGGCAATTCTGTTAAGACTCGCATCACTTTACTCAGAAAGTTTGAGCCCTCTGCTCCAAAGCAAAAGCCTTTTTGGACCAGTGCTCCTTGCTGGGCTGGTTCTTCTCTTTCCCAGGTGCCATGTTCTCATCACCAAGCAGCTGGAGAATAATGATGCACGGAAGGAAGGAAAGGCTACCTATACTGAAACGACCTAAAGCTGACACAAGGCAATATGATATGTCTGCTCTGGAAACTGCTCAGCGTACTGTCAGTGAGGCTGTCGCTAGCAATCCTAATCACATCCCCCTGGTTGTCTGAAATGTTCTCTTACACACTTGATTTTCCTGGTTGCAGGAAAATAAAACATTGGCCTCTCTGCAGAGAGGATGTGATCAGGCAGATTCTGTATGTGCTGTCTTGCCACAAATAATGCCTCGACAAGGGAGTGCATAGAAAAGAGGTGGCTCCGAGACCTTGTGTTGGGCTGATACATGGTGTTTGGGACCTTTTCGTGTGTCCTGGGCTGATGAGCAGGGTCCCAAGGGTGAGCCGTGCCCTGTGGTCGGACTGTCCTCTCTGCAGCCTTGCTGCAGCACAGCCGCATGCCTTGCACACTGCACCATAGCTTGCACCCAGCACTCATGTTGGGAGGCACTTCTTTGCAATAGTCTTTAGTGATTACTTACAGATATTTACTTTAGCATACGGCATATAGAACATTCAAAGGGTTTTGAAAATCTCTCAGTTTTTCAACTTCTGAAGGATTATTAACTTCAAAGTCTGAAGAAATGTCGGCCTTCTATGTTTGGAAATGCCAGCAGCCTTTGCATATCCCCACCGCAGTACCAAGCAACCCCCAGCAGAGAGGAACGATTACTGCCTTGGTGGCGTAAGGATGGCTTTTGATCTCCTAACATATTGGAAATTACTTAAAGGTAAGCCATCTGCTAGCTGAGGAACAAAAATAGATTACATCACACCCTGCTAGAAAGATTGTGTTAAATCCTGTGTATCAAGGCTTTTAATAATTCTATATTAAGTCAGCTAATAGGATTAGGTACACATTTTCCTTAGGCTTCTTTCACCAACTATTAACAAAAAAACTTTTTTTTTTTTTTTTGGAGGAGATCTGTAAAATTCACACATCTTCCATTGTGAATAAAAGGAGTTCTTTCAGGAACTAAATATTTCTTCACATCACAATTGCTCTCCAAAAGTAGTTACAATAGGAGAGCAGGACAGTGAGTGTTGGGAAGAACTTAACACCTTTATTTTTTGTTAATACAATAGTATTAAGTGCAAATGATGGAGTGCCCTGCTAGAGTATTATAACTAGTTATATATGATGTAATCTCTCTTTAAGAGATCATTAAAGACGTTGTTAAAAGGCTTTAATTTAATTATCTATTTAAAGTAGATAGCCAACTAAGAAAGGTGGTTCAGACCAGTTCTGTTTAAACTTATAAGAGGCTTTGTCTAGTATTTCTTGTGGTTAGTGGCAAAGTACAACAGTCAGAATAGGAGAGCACAAAGCTCATTATTTTGGCTTTGTCCAGCAAAAGATGCTTATAAGACAATCCTCTTATACTACTGTCACTGGTGCATCTGTCTGGTCCCTGGCAATCTGAAAATCATGGACTACAAGAACTGGAACATATATCCAAGTCATTGGGTGTAATAGCACTTAGTGGACATTATCTTCCATTAATTTGTGCAATTATTTTGTAAGATTATTTATAGTTTTGGCTTATAAAATATCCTTTGATGATTAGTTTCAGAATTAAAGTCTATGTTGTGTGGTAACTACTTCCTTTTGTTAAAAAATTTTGAGCTCAGAATTGTATAAGGGGGGTTGTTTACTAACTGTGTTTCTTGCCAGAGTTAAAGAATTTGGAATTATGCTTGTATGCACAATAAGTTGTTTACATCCTGTTTAGAATTTGGCTTTTAGAATCACGGAGTCATAGAATGGTTTGGGTTGGAAGGGACCTTAAAGACCATCCAGTTCCAACCTCCTGCCGTGGGCAGGAGCACCTCCCACCAGACCAGGTTGCCCAAAGCCCCATCCAGCCTGGCCTTGAACACTGCCAGGGATGGGGCATCCACAGCTTCTCTGGGCAACCTCTTCCTTTGCCTCACCAACCTCACAGCAAAGAATTTCTTCCTAATACATAATCTAAATCTACCCTTTTATTTTAAAGCCATTACCCTGTGTGCTATCCCTACACTCCCTGACAAAGAATCCCTCCCTAACTTTCCTGTAGCCCCCTTTATGTACTGGAAAGCCACTGTAAGGTCTCCCCGGAGCCTTCTCTTCTCCAGGCTGAACAACCCCAACTGCCTCAGCCTCCGCCAACACCCCCAGGTCCCAATACAAACCCCTGAAGAACACCACTTGTTAATGATCTCCACTTGGATGTTGAGCCGTTGACCATAACTCTTTGAGTGCGACCATCCAGCCAATTCCTTACCCACCCAGTGGTCCACCCATCAAATCCATGTCCCTCAAGGATATAGAGGGGGAGAGTGTCAAATGTTTTGCACAAATCCAAGTAGATGTTGTCAGTTGCTTTTCACCTATCCACCAGTGCTGTAAACCCATTGCAAAAGGCCACCAGATTTTCCAGGCATGATTTGCCCTTAGTTTACACTTAGTTTACACTTATTGCCATTATTTCATACAAATTCATTAGTAACTAAGTTTTACTACCTCTATATCAAAAACACCTGAAAGAATAATTACTTGTGATTAATTTGTGAAGATTTCTGATATGGCAAAAGAAGGCATGCTCATCACTAATAAAAAGTCCTACTAGCCAACAAATATTCATAGCCCTACCATGGATTAGAGGTAAACATACTCAACCATTATAAGTGGTATGTTCCTCTATGAGTAATTTATATGATTTCAAAAGAAGGTATCCCCCCATAAAATAAAGCTATAAGAATCTGGAAACATATCAGTCAGAACCATATCTTGAATATATGTTTTCTGAGCAATGCAAGAAATGGAAGCTGATGCCACTGATCATTTCATAGATCTAAACCTCTTTTAGAGACCTCTTTGCCTAGAACCTCGGTTAGATCTACTGCTTCTGTTTTGGGACACAGAGATAACAACTTTACAGTCTTAAGACACTGGAAGATCTTGGCTTTGGTATAGTGCTGCTCTCTGCTTGTTCTACTCCTTTCCTAAAAATTAACATCTTTTTTAATTCATCTTTTAATCAAAATGAAATGAATTAATGAAAATTAAATTATTATTAATTTATTTTTATAATTATTTATATAATATATAATATATAATTTATATATTATATAATAATTTATAATTATTAATTATTTTAAATTATTAAAAATTAATGAATTTTTTAATTTCATCTTTAATTCATCTTTTGATCACTACTCCACATTTATATGACATCTACATTGAGTTATTCACATAGATCTCACTCCTGGTGTGTAAAGACTACCACAGAACCCATAATTTTTTAGATAAGGTTAGGATTTTCCCATGTATATCACTTTAAAATTTTCAACACTAAATTTCTGTCATCATTTTATTGTCCAGTTGCTTAATGACATAAAGTCTACCTACAATCCTCCACATTTTGCCTTTGTCCTTTGATATTCTGGGTACCTAAGCATCATTAGCAAGCTAGACTTGTCCCTTTTCCAGCATATTTTAACAGTCCTGGAAATACTGAACAATCTCTGTAGATTTCCCTACAATGTGAAACTAAACATTTACTCCTACCCTTTATTTTCTGTGTTTCATTCAGATATCCATCTAAACAAAAATTCCCCTTCGGGCCACAGATGTTTAGCTTTCTTAAAATCTTTACTGAGGGATTTTGTAAAAAGCCTTTTGGAAATCCAAGTAGACGGTACCTAGCAGATCACCCTTATCTACATGGCTTTTTATTTTTCAAAGAACTCTAAATTTATAAAGCAATACTTCCATGGACAAAGACATGGAGTAGTTCCAGATGTGCATTATTTCTATTCTTATTAAACATGCTACTGATGTGTCCTGTATAGATGTCAGTCTCAGAGGCCTGTAGTTCCTCAGATCTTCCCTGGAATCATTTCTATAAACTGACATCCCATTTGGCAGTCTTCAGTCCTGTTACTAAGGCAAATTCAGGCAAGAAGTTACACATCCCCAGCAATAATTCAGCTATTGCATCCTTGCATTGTCCTAGAACAACTGGCTGAATAACATCTGCTCTTGGCTATTTTTTATTGTTCAACTGTCCATTTGTTCCTTATCCTTTTCTGCAGTCATTTCAATTTCAAAGAGATACTCTGCTCAGTACTCAACAACAACAAAAAATACTCCTGAATGTGAATGTCCTTAGTTTCATCTATAGTGAACACTAATTTATTTAAATTATGAAGAGATCTTTTCCTTCTGTATCATGATCAGCAAGTGGCCCTGCAGACTGTTTTAAAGAATATTGTTAATAGTTTTGTTGACCTTACAGTGTTTTCACATTTATGCTTCCAGAATTTATGATTGCTTTCTCCTTGTTTGGATATGACTTCAGGTTTCTGAAGGACACCTTCATGCTGTACAAAGTAGTGTTTTTCTGTTAACTGAGATACTCAACTGGAATTCTTAAAAAAACTAGTCTTGCACAGAAAGCAGCTGGAGGAATTGCTGGCTTTTTCCTCCCTTTCTGATATTTGAAAGTGGTTAAAATCAGCATGTGGGAATGTAGAAGACCTGGTCTTCATTTATTTCTTTTCTTAAAATAATTCAAGCCTACCTCCATACCCTAAAAATGGTCAGGTAGACTATGTTTGGACTATAATCCTTTTCCTCCCTTCTTTTCGAAGATGTTCCTTTTCTCACAGCATTTGTAAAAATATCGTCTAGGTGGCAGAACATTTGTTTTGGAATGGAAGTCTCATGTTAGGTCTCAAGACCTGTGACTTTTTCTGCTTTGTGCTATGTGGCCACTGCTTAACACACACGTTTAGTATAGAGAGAGGACACCATTATCCACCATTCATGGTGTACGTGTGTTAAGCTGTAGAGCCACACACTATTCTTGTAGCTCAAAAAATCAATGTAAAGTAGAACTTCACAAAAAAATCAAGTAGTTTTACATTTTCTGAGTTCAAAAACCCTGTCATTTGGTGTTTAAGGTAGACATTGGGAGGTACAGAATCAATGTGGTCACGATCAGAATTGAACCATGGTCTCCCAACTTGTGACTGAATATTGTGGAGTCATCAGAGATACTAATGTCATCTGTTACCCACACACCTGTATTTTGAGAGAAAGAACTTTAACCTAAGTCCTCTGAAAGAGTTTAAATTTTGATCTTCAGAAGAGTGTCCAGGGTCTAAGACTGCAGCAGAGTCTGGCCGCCTTTGGTGTACTGTCTCTTGGGCTTTGGGAACCTCCTCTGAGGTACCATGGGGGGAACTGAATCTCTCATTAAAAAGCATGAATTCTGTTATGTGAGTGACTTCAAATTTGTACCAAAGGGATGAATCAATCAAGAGATTTATATGACTAACAGCTACTTAGCCACCTAAATCTAATGTTTATATATCACTGAGACTCTCAAAACTCCCACTGAATTGCTGCTGACCATTTTAACTCATTATTACTTTCAAGATTTATATCTCCTAACTTTAAACACGTGCAATGTAGGTATTTATATCGGAGTTAATCATCCTTAGTTCCTCTTGTTCTCCCTGGAAAGAAAAGGAAGTTTCTAAGGAATGATTCACCAGACCCACTCCAGAGATCTACAAGACATCCCAGGGACTATACAGTGAGCCCTCAGTGACAAGTTCAGATGTACCTGCCCCTGCAGTTGGTGAGTGCATTTTCATAGATGAATTGAAACCTGGGTGTCAGCAGAGCTACAGGTCATTTGTACACTCTACTGCCATAAACCACCTGTGCATAGCAAATGCCAAGCAATGTAAGCTATTTCAAACCTCAAAGAAAAGTCACATTGCAAATTGATATAAACTAAGAGCAAGCCCATGAACAGTTACGATGGCTGACATGCAGGGAATTACTAAGTTGCTTCAATTAGTGCGGACGCAAGATGTCCAAGGTCGTCCTATACTGGAGCTACACAGAGCCATTGTCATCTTCATGCCTCACCACGGTGGTGGCACTAGGTGTGACCACATCTCCCCCAAAGGTGCCAGCACACTAGACAGCCTCCATTTGCATGGTGTTTTTCTTAGAGAGATGGAACAGAAGCGGATGCCTGAAGTTTCAGAATGCCTAAAATTTAATAGGTTCTGGTATACACTAACTTTGGTCTGAACTGCAGCAAAAGGGAACAAGTGTCCTAAAAACTGGTTAGAAATTGAGCTTGGGGCTTTTACAACTCTACTGTATGCAGATGAGAATTTACTGAAGGTAAAGGAATAACCTGAGCTGTTGAAGTGATGTGCAGAGCAAAAAGGAGTTGCATGATGAAGCCTGTACCTAAGCGAATGGTTAGACAGGATGCAATACTTCATTTGCATATTATCATTAAATACCGATGGAAATATTAATAACCCTTAGTTATAAAGTTAAGAAGGTTTGTTTCAATGACCACTGTAAACCACTGGAAATTTATATTGGCTTTAAGTAAAAGACGCTCAGAGCTATGCCATTTGTCAAGCCATAGGTTTAGCAGTTTTTGTTTGTTTGTTTGTTTTTCACTTGAATGAATGGGCTGGAATTATAACTAAAGTGTCAGCACACCCAGAGCAGGCAGAAGGAATTCTCTGAAAACTTGCCATTTTAACTGGTGGAAACCTGAATACTAATTCATCCTGGTCTTGAACTACATGGAAAATGTCTTTATTCTCCTATATCTATAAGCTAATTTTGAGAACTATAGATCACTAATGTATCTTAATACTAAATTGGCTTTCTTTTCTGAACTATTTTTTGAAGAGTCTGTCCCAAATGACTTTTATCTTGTTACACTTCACAAGCTTGAATAAGACAATGGCAAGCAGCTAGTGCCATATTCACTATAGAAGGGAAAGATTCCCAATAGAATTTTGTGAGAACAAAGGTTGTGTTGCTTTGTTTGTTATTTTTTATTTCTCTTAATTCTTCACTGAGGGAGAAATTAATGTAATTTTTAACATAAATGTTATTAATTGTACGTATCTACAGCTCTTTCTAGTGACAAAAATTTAATAAAAACTATAGCTCTAAACATTTAGTAGCTGTCTGTTATTCTTTAAGTAATGCAAATTACTTGATTTTCTCACTTTAATTCACTTAATTTCACAAATCTACATAGTTATGACCAAACCATGCTGTACTGACTCATTACATACTCAGTACTCCCAGTGATGTCAACTGAAATTGCAACTAAGCAATGATAGAAATATTTGCTCTCTAATCAGTAAATATTTCTGGTTTTATAGCTCATGATCATAGTTCAATATTTCTTCTCCCACAAGCAGTTATCCACAAGTTCAGCACATGCTCAGCATCTCATGGCAGGGGTGTATAACCTGTTTTATAAGGCTCTCATGCCTGGAAGAGACACGAATCTTTGCAAGAACAGAAGACGTATGTGAAGTGGGATTATGCCTGGCCTGAAAACTATCGTTTACAGTGGCATTAGCTAATTCTTTTGTTATTGAGAGTATTTAACCTGAGCAGAGTCAGAGATTTAGTTTTATTTCTTCATGCCCTGACAGAAAGCTAATCAATGCAACCTCTGAAACACTTAACAAAAACTCTAAAGTACTTGGCAGTGCTGTTGGCTTTTATAAAACTTCTCTACATAGCTCTGCATAACTGTATCAATCCTTGCCAGCAATGTGAGTATCCCTCCAGAAGAGTTGGCCAAACCATCAAACTTCCAATGTGTTGGATCGCTGCATCCCTGAGCTGTTGATATTGCACAGCTTTTACATGGATGTGTCAGTGCTACCCCTATTTAGATTCATTTGCTTTAGGGCGCTTTTCTTGCTTTGCCCCAAGACAAAACAGCATGCAAACTGCTGAAGCTCCCATGCCTTTTGACCTTGCCAAGCTTTGTTAGAGCATCTTATCTTTACACAATACCCACAAGCATGCATAGGACACTAGAATCAGTGTACCAGAAACTCAGTGCAGTCTTGAGTCGCAGCACCATAGGCTAAGAAGATGTGACATATATTTCCATATCAAAACAAGAAAAACCTTTCTTTCCCCTCTTCACCGATGCATAACATCCCAAAAGGCAAGAATGGCCTTCAGCTAACACAGATCAATTTTCTTTCAGCTTCAATCACCATTTAATTACTGTTGACTTCTTTAACCTTTTTCTCTTCCTTTATGGATTAGATTCCTTTATACTCTATTGCCATTTACTTTTTCTGTGACATAATCAAACTTAAAATGGTATGATAAAATTTCACATTTTTCTTCTTCTTTCCTACTCTTTATGTTCAATTTACTTCAAAAAACAAATCGTTTCTTGAGGATGAAAATATTTTTAATGAATTGTCTTTTAACTTTATCTTTCTCCACTATCTAGACGTCATTTGCTTTAAGCAAGTAATTGCTCAGATGACTGGATGGCATGCTGGATAAAAGTACTAGCTTTTCACCTCTTAGCATTTCAGGAGAAAAACACTCACATGGCAATGTATTTTTGATGCAATGAGTTTTTTTGTTGACTCAGCTTCCTCTTTAGCAGATATTCCATATTTCACTCACTGAACCAGTCAAAAATTAGTGCAATTAGCCCTTTTTATCAGAATAAAAGCTATTGCTAAGTGGACACGGAAAATGGATGATTTCTCTACTAATGGCTGTAAAACAAAGAGAACACTGGGCAGAGATCCTCCCAACAAAACCAGATCATTCATTCTCTGTCAGGTTCCTTCTGCAGATCTACATAGGCCTGTACTAGTGGTATAATTCAGGACAGAACAAGGCCCCCTACATCCTTCAGACCAAGCCCTTTAAAATGCCTTTAGCTGGACAAGGAGTGAAGATTGTCAGCTTTCTAGTGCCCCAAATTTTGCACTAGGACTCTTAGAAGTGCACATGTACCCAGTTCTTGGTGGATTTGCAAATACCAAACATCATCAGCTTTACAGTGCAGTGGTAGGACCAGGGAGTTAGGGAGCCTACTGAGTTTTGGTTTGTGTATTTCTAGGGCCCAAATGAAGGAGTGGGGCTTAAAGTAGTAGCAACTACTGTGAATCGTAGTGAATTCACTGCTTGTGAATCGTTTACCATAGATTTCTTTTTGTGATTTTGGTGTTTGGTTTTTTTTTTTTGTTGTTGTTGTTTATTTGTTTTTATTTTTTCTCTAAAACATTTCTCCTTGAAACTTCTACTTAACCTGGAGCAATTGAGTTCCAAGAAATACAGTACAAAAGATTTTGGAGAAGTGAGGATGGTCTGAGTTATTATTGGCAGTAACTTTGACTCTTATGCATCCTTTAGATATCACAATTAATAGAGCCAAAATAGCTTTATCTTGTGGGATCTTATCACTGATGTCCATTATTCAAACTATTTCTTTGGCTTTGCTACATATCTTGTGTGAGTTGTTTTACATATTTGTGTCTCCTTCTTACACGTCCATTCACTAAGAATGAGATCAATTCTTGAGAGTAAAACAAGATAATAAAAAGCATAATTCTTATTTATGTTATACAATATAATACTTATTTTTGGTTAACAATTAAGCAGTTAAAACTTATTTTATGTTAATCATATATTACTGCATAGCTATAGATAGTTATTAATTCACTGGATAAACACATTTTACTTTCTGATTCCGTTACAGTAAAGTAAATGAAGAAAATATTTTTAAATTAATTTTACTGAAAGAAGAGTGTGGAGAATCCTAAGACACATCAAATACAAATGAGAAAACGAAAATTATCCTTTTGGGTCATCTAGTCTCTTCTTTCAGCCAGAAAAAAGCTTGCTTTTTGTTGTTGTGTGTTCCTGCTCTCTGTATACTCCTGGATTGTACACTTAAATATACACACATATTTATAGAAGATGATGTAGCTTTCACATAATTTTTAGAGTGAGGATGAGCTTACCCTGAAACACAGTGATCTACCTGCCTTAACGATTGGTAATTGTGACCTAGCTGATTTAATTTTCTGCAAACACTATGCATATCCTATGACATTTTATATCAAGAACACCATTTTCAAGCATATGTGTCTATGAACATCCAACACTAAGACAAAATGCACGTATCTGAGTTTAAGATCATCAGTAAAAAGGTCTGGCTGTAATGCATGTAGACATGACAGACTGGACTTTACAAAAAGCCATCAGTTTTAGCTAAAACAGTTGGAATTTATTGCATTGGCTTATAAAATTTAAACCTTTTTGCAATGAGTCATTTATTTATATAACTCGGTCATATTGTCCATAACTGTAAAAAGCCTAGTAAATCAGACCTTCTGCCATTCCATTTCATTCCATCCTCTCATACATATCTTAGGATAAACAGGAAGGGACAGCTATTGTTTACATATTTTAGAAATAATTTTAGTTTCTTAGTTTAGCACTGGAAAATGTTAAATGAGTTGCTATCAGAGTTGAAGGATTTTATCCTCAGAATGTCGATAAGTATATAGTACTCTTAGGCACTACAATACCTGCTTGGAATCAGTATGCAATTACTCTAAACTCTGGAATTCACAAGTTTTTTAGGGCTTCTGTGTAAGTTAACAGCTAATCTTGAGATTTCAGCTAAAAAGCCTTTAACTATTTTTTAAAACAATTTTATTCAAAAAAAAATGCATGAAGTCTTCCAAACTGAAGATTTTAAAAGCAACTACAATTAACCAAAGCTCAAAATTTTGGGAAAAAAATCAGGAATGAGCTAAAAGAAATGACTAGATCTTCCTGTGTTTATATAGCTCATAAAATGAGCAAAAGTTCAAAAAACATGACTCATTTAAAAGATCAGTACAAAGCCTAATAGTGCCAATTAAGTCTCGGCATGATGCATTCAGTCCTCTGATATAGACCAGGCAGTTATTGCACTGTAATTGGATATTAAATATAATTTATCTTACAGCTATTAATATTTAGAATGTAAATGAACTGTAAGGTTTTCATCTGATGTTTTCAATATTTATTACTTATTTTTAACCATCATTTTATTCAAGCGGGGTCTGAACATTCCACATGAATCTGAAATCTAAACTTTTGAAGCCCTGGAGTAAGAGAAAATGTAAGAATGATCTGATAGGTAAAGTTCTGAGGGATAAAATTGTCAAAGGGATGAAGGGACAGATTCTGAGGCATTACAGTGTATTTTTCACCATTCTCTGTATAGAAGGAATCATATCCAGAAAAGATTCCAGTATGTAGGGCACTGCCATTAGAAAGTGACAGTGACTATTCCTTGGAAAGAGAGAATTTACTGTGTATTTGTGACATTCCTGACATTGTGCTTTTTCACCCTCGTCATGACTCCACAATGCTTTACATTTCCCAGTCTTCATGCTTTACACTAGGGTAGGTCAGAAGAAAGAGGCAACATCTTCCATTCATCCCTGGGCCACGTCTTTCTTCAAAGTAGGTAAAACGTTATAACAATGTGGCTATGGAGAAAATCTGGAGCTGCACTACAGATCTAAGCCAGAGTAAATTCACAGCAATTTCACAGTAAACACCTTTTAATTCCAAACACATTTTATGTATTAGTCCATTAAAAAAATGTTGGTCAGTCCGGATAGCTCAGGGAAAATTAAACCCAGGATATGAAGCAAGTGAAGAGGAAAAAAAGAATATCAGCTTAAAACTTCATCTATTCAACCACTGAAGTTGTTGCTTATGGTTAATTTTTACTTGGAACTTGAAATTTGCACTACTGTTGTCTCCTCTTCATAGTTTAAAACTCAATTATTTTATGATTAGACTGTTTCTTTTTCGTCATCACCAACATAATGATTTAAATTGAAGAAGGACTGGTATTAGTCGAATCAGTTAGACAGTAATGCCCAACTGAAAGAATTAAAAAAATAAAAGTTGCTTGATAGAAGTCAAAATTAAGGGTGAAAAATGTGTGAAAAAATCCTTTTAACACTTGGTTCTCAAGATGGCAGAGATCATTAAGAAAAGAAAATATTGTTTATGAATACCATATATTTTGAAAATATTGCTGAATCTTAAGGTACAAGAAAATATTATTGTCCTATGGGTATCACTACATAGTAAGTATTAGCAAATGAAGATTTATAAAAATTAGGACAAAATATAAACCCAGTAGGTTGCTGGTAGTACTGATTCTTATGACCAAGTTTTTACCTGGCCAGAAGTACTGTTCTTTTGCCTTCATGCCACTGAGCTGTTTCTTTCTCCTATTAGACTATTTATACTGTTAGATAATACTTGGGGATTCTGAGTATATTCTTTATAACCCACTATCCTACAGCAGAATAGTCACTGAGAAATAGTCAGATGTTCATATTATGTACTCCCTAGCTCTTTTGCATCATCTGTATTGCATATGACCTTATTTTGCAGATTTCTGTGGCCTATTCTAATGCTGACTCTTTCTAAACACTCCTTACGCTTTTAAAGCAATCAAATATGCAATCAAAATATTTTTTTTCTATGTTGTGCTTGATAATACAAATATTCATGCAGTTGTCTGGAATTCCTCTGTTTTAGAGAAACAAAACTAAGGACATGAACACTTCCCTCATCTCCTTTTCAGGAGCACTGGTGCACACAAAGACACAAATACCTTTGCAAACCTATGTTCCATAGATCTCACTGGAAGTCACCTTCATATCTCATTTATAGAATATGATACACTCCAATTTGAGATACTATGCCTATTTTAGCTATTGACTAGGTTACACAATGTATAGAAGAAGCAACGTTTAAAAGTGCTTTCGTTGGGAGATTCAGGTAACAACACCTGACAAACCTCTTTTGATACTACATACTAATTGAGTTGAAAAGCAGCACATTATTCATGAACAAAGAAGTAGCAGATCTCCACTCAAAGAAAGGGATTGAGGGGGTGGGAGAACAGGGTGAACAGGAGGGAGAAAATACAAAAAGACACCTGTTCTCATTAATTCAATGACTAGTGTCAGCACAGTCCTATTACAAGGAAGAATAAAAACCATAATGAACATGCCTCAAACTAAATTCACCATGGAAAAAAAGAGAGGAAATAATGCCATTCTGGTTGATGTAGCACAAGGTTTGGAAAGTTGGTGCACTCACAAATGAGAACTGATATACTGCACTGAGCATGAAAGCTAAGATGTGTAATTGGAAATGCTCACATTGCCAAGTTCATGCTTTGTATGGAATCTATTTTCAGCAGTCGCTAAAGATCAAATGCTTTTAAACACGGGGTCATACACTGAGCTTCTCTCGTAACAGAAAATTAAACAGCTATTTTCTTTGTCTGTTCACCATGCACATAAGTTAGAGATCCTCATTGGTCATGCAGGAAACTTCCAAATCTACATATTGTAAAGCCATACTAGCTAATGGACAGCACATTGGATGGAAATCCATAGCCATTTCAATAATGGATTACTCCTGCGAGAGCTTACAAACACTCGTTTTTTTCTTTAGACTTTTAGGCATATGACTCACAAAAGGAGAATATAAATATTTTCAAGACATAATATGAAGCTAGGGAAGAAAGCAAAATGTTAGAATAATAAATCTCTTAACCATAAGGAATAATTTTACATGTACCCTTTTGAAAAGTGGAAAAAAAAAAAAAAGATAGCTTATCCATAGGCTGTCAATAAAAAAACATCAATTCTGTGTAAATGAAGACAGAAGCTATTGCCCTGTAAATCCAAATTTGACTTTGGATTCTGCTTGAGTTTCTGCTTGAGCTGAGAAGGAAGGAACAAATTACAAAATACAAAGAACTCAGTACTCAAGTATCCGCATGAGATTTCAGAAGGCTCAGCTAAAAGCACTGCATCAAAATTTTCATGGTCTCCACTTGGCATCCTCAAAGCCTTCCCGTCATCTGTCAAAATGGAGCCACTGCATGTCACACAAAAAACACAGTGAATGGTTTTTAATATGACAAAGATGTATTGCTTAACCCAAATAGAAAGATGGTAGTTTATTTTGTTTTCATGTTATTTAAGGCTAGATGAGAAAAGGATAATATTTTCAGCTGGACTTCAAAAGCATGCCAGCAAAATATGGTATGAACTGCTTTTTGCCAGATTAGCATCAATGAGTGTTTATATGTAATCTGTCATTTACTTGTACAAACCCATATTTAGCATGCAAATAGATACTTGTCACTGGGCTCTATTTCTATAGTTGGTCAAACCAAAACCCTGATGTGCATTGTGCCAAACACTGGTTCCCAAAAATCTGCATTCAAATTCTGTAGCTCAAACCTATTTCTAAATAAAAGTAGCAGAGTTTTCCAAGAAGGTCACTCCCAGTAAAGATTGCGGTTGTGCTGGGATCAAGTGGAATACTTATAATTCATCCTTTTTTTTTTTTTTTTCTCTCTGGCTTCATTCATATTCTCTTCCTGGACTGATTTCTTGTAATTGAAAAGATACTTTTTTTTCTAAGAAGATTTAATCACTACTTCTAACTGAACATCAGCAGAACTAAACATGGTTCAACAGGACGTGCCAAGTTCAACCAACAGGGAACCAGTATGGAACATGTTTCTTTAAACTTGGATTACAGGAAAGGCAGAAGGAATCTCTGTTAAAAACTTTGTTAACTGTTATTCTGTTTTGATATTGTACTTTCTTTGTAAGTATTGCCTATTACTTTTAAACATCATTTAAATGTGCGGCATGTACTAGAATATTACATTGAGCATGCACACAAGTTTCAAGGAGAATTTAATAGTACAGAGTCTGGAAGATTTTATTCCTTGGAGTTCTCAGCAATTCATCTCACCAGACTCTAGAGGTTTCACAGCCATGTAAGCCTAAACTAGGCATCATCCCTACCTGTCAGTGAAGAAGGCATGAAAAAGAGCATCTTCCAGTAAACATAGAAATAGTTGGGATGATGATCTTCCATGGGCACACATTATTCAAAGTTTAGTATAGCGATTGTTTTTTCATTGAGGTAACTATTAGATGTCTACAGTCAGATTAGATTAAACTCATAAATGAGACCACCCAATGTTAAAAATGGATTTTCGACAGTTCAGGGTTAGGTGCTCTGCACCTGAAGAGTTGTAACCACATCACACAAAGTAGCTGTGATTTTGAACTGCAGCTTTCAAATGACTGTATTTGGCACAGGGAAGTTGCATTCTTCACCTGACTTCTTCCTCAATCATTTGTTTTCTACTAATTAAATAACATTAATACATAAAGAAAGCTACTGAAATATAAAAATTATCTGGAGGTGCTAACCCCGTTAGGCATCTCCTGATGTAAGTGTTAGCCCTGGAACCTCTGCAGCTGAAAGCCAAGCACTTAAATAGAATCACAGATGGAGTGCGAGCAAGGCAGGAAGGTGAAGGAGATATTCAGGGTCCCCACTTTGCCCCAAGGGCAAAACATGTGTATGAGCTGTAGGCATGCCAACGCTAATGAATTCAATATACTGCTTGCCTGCCTGTGGGAAGCAGCTGGTGCCAGTAACAAGAGCTTGGGGAATCCTCATTGTGGGGAAATAGGACAGCAAGGGAGCAAGAACAAATGAAAAAGGATGTTGGTTCTGGGTTACAGGAAAATGCTAAACGAACAAGGTCTAACACACTGATTAAAGCACCTTGTCCCTGTGGCTGTTCAGGGCTGTGGTCTTTTGTCACCAGAGAGGACTCAGCCCTCCAACGGAGGTGGGACTGGTTGAGATGTGCAGGGAGGTCACAGTCCCCCTGCCCGGAGTGCCTGGCTCTGCCCACCAGCTCCATACGTGGAGAGCTGCAGGCTCCTTTACCCTCATCTGCTACCCCGGCATGTCTGCCCTCCTTCAGTTTGATCGGATGACTGCAAGCTTAGGAAAGACACATTTTCTGAAGCTGCTTTTAATGTAACTTTTCCTAACGCCAGAGAATGCCAGGGACCCTGCTTAACACAGTGCTGCTAAAAGACTTTTAATTTTTGGGTATTATCTTAAAGGGCTCAATTCTGTAGTGCTATGTAAAATAGAATTGCAGCTATCTGAATGTACAGCTGTCTTTATCTGCCTTCAGTAGCACTTATAAGCAACTTACTGCCTTATTACCAAACCTGAAGCCAGAGATTTATTTGCACAGGGACAGAATGATCATGCCCAATGTCAGGTGAAGGACATTTGCTTTCATTATTTTTCCCTTGTCTCTTGTATTATTCACATATTTCCTCTTCTTTAATGTCTCTCCTCTTGATTATTAATGTATGAAGAATGCTGGCTGCACAGTTCAGAACATGACAACACCTGAGAAACCCCAAAGAAGCCAAGCATTGCTATGTGTTATTTATAGGATTTCAGGTTTCTCTGTATTTCCCAGAATTTCTGGGATTTTATAATTAAGGAGAGAAAGACTACTAACTCAGATTCAGATGGTGAAGGAAGTTCCATAGCTCTACATTTGACCTATTTATGCCAGAATGTCTCTTTAATCACTAAAACATTCATGTTGTAGGGGGTCAGAGGCTTCATGTATTAATGCACAAAGTCAGGGGAGAGAGCTGAATAATTTATTAATTGCTTTTGTGCATCACACCTAAGGCTTTTTTGGGAGAGAGGTAAACTATTTGATGAATTAAAACAAGTCTATCTGAGTCATTTAAACTTGTTTTAAGAATGAAAAGGCAAAAAGACAAGCAATTCCTTCTGTGATTTTAATGCTTTAGAATTTGAACCGGTGCTTTGAATTCACCGATAGCACAGACTCCCTGTTTTAGCTGTTGTCCAACATTAGCATCATACCTCATGACTACAGTGAAATAGGACCATGAAATAGCCTACAGAGGACTAATACTCAGGAGAACAGGATTGTCTTCACCACTTGAGCAACGTGTGAGCATAAGTAACTCACACTGTGGATCTCCTTTTTTTTTTTTTTTAAGGCATTTTCTTGTGCAAATATAGAGAGGGGAAGGAAATTACTTGGTTTACTATCGGAAAATGTTTTGAAATCTTTAGACGAATAATACTACTTTAGGTGAATAATACTACATGTCCAAACCTCAGCCAGACAAGATGTTGCACATCTCAGAAGACTTTTGAGGGTGTTTCAGCTGAACAAATGCTCACTGCTCTCAGTCCTTGGCTGCAAAAAATGACCCTTAAAGCACTGAGCACTTCATTTGGAAGAGTTTTTCCACAGGCTTTTCCCCACTCTCTGGACCTGGTTGGCCTCCCCAGCCATTATGGGAGAGACCTGCTCCTCACTAGCAGCTGGAAAAGGCCAGAGCAGCTGGGAGACTGCAGTTACAGCTCATTGTCTGACTATATCCTTGCATTTAGTGACTGCAAAAGAGATTGTCTTAGAGAATACCTGCAATTCTTAGTAATTGTGCTTGCTAAGAAAATGTGTTCACTTTATACTTTTTCATAGCAATCTAAAGCTACTTTTATGAAAATGCCCTTTTTATTTTAGATACTGCTATCAAAAATAGAAGAATGTAAAATGTATATACAGGGCTGTGATTGCTGAACAGATTGTTTAAGTTAGAGAAACTCTATATTTTATAGTTGTACAAATAACTCAGAATTGTTTGGATTATGAAACTAAAGATAACATGGAAGCTGTAAAAAGACATTATGAAAGAAAGAGTGATTAAAAAAATACCTCTCAGTAGTCTTCCATATGCCTTAGAACTTGCCACCAGAAGTGTAAAATTGTGTCAGGTTTAATTTCTGGAGAGATTTTGGGATCTTTCTGTTTGCTCATCTTCTTATTTTTTCTTATAATGTTTTACAATTCACTTTTGCAGAAGAGTTTATTTATTAAAAATACTATAAAAGTTTTTACTCCTGGTCAGAAATTATTTGCCAATAACTCACAATATTTACTTATTTTTCTATTATCCTGAATTTTGGGGAGGCTTTGTGTAAAGTATTTAATTCTATAAAGTAATTACAAACTATTTGCACAGTACTTACAGAAACTTGCCATTGAGCTATGTGGTTGCTTGCTTCAGCCCGGTGGTCTTGTTTCTTTCCTAATCTGGATGACTCTACCTCAGAAAAATGTAAAAGGCCCTCAAGGATGAGCTCCAGCATGAAGACTGGAGTTATCTTATGAGTGGTGTCAAAAGTGACAGCAAGCTCCAAAATCAACCTGGAAAGTTGCCACTTCACCGGATGAAGAACCAGTCCAGCAACTGGTATGTGTCATGACATATTTAACAGAATGGGGCCCTCTAGGAGGCTCCTGATATGGGCTTTTGGAAGTTATATTCCCCTCTGACATCTTATATTAATATGATAATTTTCATTCTGTTGCACATACAGCCAGGCCACACTGTCCATCATTCCATGCTTTCCCAATGATACCTACTGCAGCTGATCAACTGGACACCAAACAGAAGGGGAAAGAGGTGCCTGACACTGGAAGACAAAAGGGGCACTAAAATGTAGTCAGTAACTTTAAAATTCTTTTTTGTATTCTGGTTTCCTTGTTCATTTTAGTAGCCACTTTGAATTCATCTTAGGATGACTGCAATTGTTGGTAATTTTCTATATAAGGTCCCAGAAGTGGCATGTATGTGTAATTAGTAGTTACTTCGGTCAGAAATATGGAGACCAATGTATCTCTGTTATTGCATTTTCTTTTTTCCTAATGTCTTGTACTCATTGCATGATCAGCTAATCTCTCCCTTCCACTGCCAGCCTATAGCAGGAGTCTGTGTTATATCAGACACAACTTTGCATTCATACAATTTAATTTATTCAGGCCTGTCTTCATGACAACATTCATTTCCTGCTTCTCAAACCTGAGCTCTTCTTGTTCTGTATCATTCATCAACCTATTCTACTTAGTATGCCAAAATGATTAATGAAAACATTAAGTAAGATCAGTCCCAAGACTAAGCCTTGAGAGGCACATCTGGCAGCTACTTATTGGTACTTCTGTTTGCAGCTGGACCCTTTGCCATCTCACTTTGAGCCAGCTCACTATCTATTTCAGAATTTGTATGCTATCTCTACGTTCTTCATCTTAACTGTTTTCTATGTGACATAATGTCAAATGCATTTTGAAAACCAGATAAATGAGCTCTACTACAATTCTTTTGTTATTTTTTTTTTCTTTTTAAAGCAAACCTATTACCTTGTCAAGGAAAGATATAATGTTATTTCAGCATGATCTATCTTTAGTAAGCCTATTTTTTCACTTTATACTGTCTTCAGTGGGAGCAGCAAATTGAAAGTGAAAAATGTAAACCTTGCTCCTTTGGAAAATATTAGACCTTTATTACTGATATATTTGTTATTAGCTACTGGATTTATTATATTCTTTATTTTCAGATTTCATACCTGAAGAATTTCAACACAATGATCCAGCTGATTAAAGTCTTTGACACTTCCTGCTGTTCTTGACTTCTTATCCCAGGAAAATGAATGAAGAAAACATGTGGTGAGATGGGATGCAATGTTAGATGGTTTTAGTGCGCACAGAGCTTCCAAATGCTGATATGTAATGTCAGAAACAGTTAAAGATTAATGACAAATGTATTTCCAATAAGTTCATATTTGCATTTCCATAATGTGTTACACGAGAAAGGTAAGGATATAAGAGACAAGCAACATAGTTTTACCCTTCAGAATGTTTTCAGTATGCCAGCTGGACCTGTAAGGTAATTTTCCCCCTAGCACAGCCTCTCACACATCCAGAGCTTTTCTCCTAGGTGAAGACAGCACAAAAAACTGCCGCAGGACCCTCTGGCAGTCAGCAGAGCTCGCCTTGCCAGGGCTGTGTCCTTCCAGCCCCGGGTTGCTCCTGCCTTGCTGGAGAGAAGGAGGCAGCGGCTGCTGTCACCCAGCCTTGCACCACCACCGTTCACAAGTGAAGTTCACAAATAGAAAGAGAAGGGAGCAAAGAGATAATCCGTCACGTGCGAGCTGAAATGAGACACATTTCAGATCGAGCCTTACAGGAAGATTTCTCTTTCTCTGCCACTAAATGAGAGATTAATGTGGTGAGCACGCACGAATGCTGACTGCCTATGTATGTCTGTGCACGACTTAATAAATGTTTTGCTGTTGTTCAGCCACAATGAGAATATTATAACCAATCAACATTTTTGAAACAGAAATTAATTGTACACTTCATTGAGATGACACTGATAAGGTAAGTGACTGCTTCAGGCACTCAACTACTCATCTCTATTTATAGCTAGATAACTGAGGACAGAGAAAAAGGAAGTGGGCGGGAGAGAGAGTAAATCCCCAAAGAATAGCTATTAATTGCTTTGCAGTGACTCACCATATTCTTTATCAGAAGACAACTTTCAGCAGTTCTATTTTCCAGGTTTCACCTCACCAAACGACACCTCGGAGGCAGCCAGCCTTGGGGCCTGCCCCGCTGGCCCTTCCTGAGGCCGACCTCAGGCCAAGGCGACGGTGGCCTGGCACTGGCCTGGCAGCCCACGGTGCTTGGCACAGATCTGGCTCTGACCTACTTTAGGTGTTTACATCAAATGAGCGAGTCACACCCAGTATCTTTTGTTTCTGTAATTCCCCATCATAAAGTGACTATTGCACAAGATCAAAGGCAGTTTTTCTGTCAGCCCTTCCAACATGAGAGGTGTGCCATAATGACTGACAGGATAGAAGTCGTCACGAGTGCAAGAGAGCTAAAAGTGGCTTTGTGCAGACAGGTGTTGCAGTGAACCTAAGACAGCTCAGGTTGACAAATTCAGTTCAGCTCACTCCAGAATCTGTAAACACAGATATTGGCCCAAACTTCATCTGACTTTTACTGGCAGTGAAGTCTTGGAAAGGCATCAGTGTGTTATTGGAAGCCTCCTCGGAGCATTTCAGTGCTTCTGATTCAAACCCTAACCAGGAAGTATAGAAAGAACAACAACAAAAAGCTTTAAAACAAGAAGTTTTAAAGCATCTGCGGCACCAGCTCTGATGCTGCAGTACTGAAATGATCTGAGCGTGACCCTGGAGGGAGCAAGCAGGCTTGGCTTACCTGGGCACACAGACACATGCAAGGGGAGAAAGACAGCATGAATGCTGTGAATGAGGTTGTTTTGCTGTCCCACTTGCAAATGCAGTAGCTTTTTAACACTGTGGCAGAGGATGAATGAACTGATAGAAGAGCACCAGAATTTTCTCCCCTTGCTTTTCTTTCCTTTTGGTCTGTTGGGGCTCAAAGTTGGAAATCCTCATTATATTCCATGATCCACCTCATGCTAGCTGGTTACTCAAGATGGTACAGACAGTACCGAAGGGCTGGAGGCCAGGACCAGGACTGCTGCTGTGACCTGGCTGCTTCACAGAAAGCTGCAGCCACTGCCGTGGCAGGGGAGAGCTGGAGAACACCAATGAGCTGCTTTTGAAGGACATTTTGTGGGTTGCTTTGCTCAGGGCAGCACATCTCAAGGCTCACAGAGTAACTGTCAGGTAGAAAGAATTGTGCTGCTGAACGCAAGTCAATGCGGCTGACAGAAAAAAAAATAACACTTTCTGGCAATCAGCACAGAGGTCACCCCTAGTGATGGAGAAAAAATAAAATTCTAGTAATAATAATAATGAAACACTAGGTCTGCAGGGAGTACACAAAGACCCCAACACTGGGGGGATACTCTGGGGGAAGCATGCTTTGGGGGATGGAGGGAATGGAGAGATGACTGGAATATTTCTTGAATTCTCTTCTCACCCTGTGGGTGTATGATTTTAACAAAACTAGTCTTCATTACTTTTCCTACGTTCACATAAACATTATCTGCACAAGAATGTAAACAACTGTAAAAAAGTGGAATCTTGGAAGCAGGACAGCTCCTGAAGAGTGCCTGCTTTCTGAAAACATGCACGTGCACACAGTCCTGCAGCTTGCAGCCTGCAGCTTGGTGCTTCTGGCCTGGCCACTCTGCCAGTAACTTACTGGCTGGCATGCAGGGGGATGAGGGCCTCCAGTGCACCAAGCATGGACGTTCCTGGGACCCAGGCTCTGGTGAGAGCTCAGGTACCACCACAGCTCCCAGTACCCAGTGCCTACAAGTTTTTGCATGAAATGATCATGTCTACATGATTCATCATTTTTTCAGGCAGAGGAGTCTGCCTTCTGCTGATCTCCAGGAAGCTGCATTAGCCTCTCTGAACCTGTCTCTGCTTTCCCCAAACCTTGCTGAGGTCCAGGTTGATTAGCCCCAGCACAGATCACCGCTCTTGGTTAGTTAACAATGTGTCTGCCTGCTCTTTAGCCAGGATTATTTCTGCGCTGGCATAAGCAAGGATTCTCCAGACATGCCTTCTTCCATTCTTTTTTTCTCTTCCCCACAGAAGTGACAGGATGTTGACATGAGTCCTGCCTGTCAGGGTGGAGGAGCGTGGGCTGTGGGAAGTGAGGACAGTGCAAAGTGGTGGTTGTTATTTTTCTGGTTTCTGTGGAAGAACAGGTGAAGTATTTCACTGCCTCTGTTTGGAGCTGTCATACTGAAAGTCTCTTTTCAAAACTTGGACAAGGTGAGGGTAGGTAGTTCTTTTTCATTTTCTTTACTGTTAATTCCTTGGTATATCTTCAGTATCCAAGTAGTTAATAGGTGGTTACTGTTGACCTGGACTATCTAAGTGTGTCCTGTTGTTTTCAGGTCACAGAAGAGCGCTGCACTGGGCTTTCAGGAAGCAAACAGATGAATAAGATTTGAAGAACCCAATGGAACATGATGGGGGCAATTACAACACAAAACACATTAGTGATATGGGTAACTAAAAAGCAAGTAAGACAGTGATTTAAAAGATCAGATGAAGTTATTAACCATAGTAGTCCTCTGCAGAGATCACATCAGACATAAAGAGCATGACTATCTATGTCAGAGCAAAGAGCAAACTGGTTGTCTTCCAATGCTAGAAATATAATACGTTTCCTGTATTTTGAATTGTATTATCAATCTGCTGTGCATATATAGAATGCCTTCCATAAAATTAATTGTGTTTTTCCATTATTGTTGGGAATGGCAAGCGTTGATAGTGTCCCATTCCTCTTGCTTTGTTGGCAATTCCCTACCTATATATTTTTCACTCACATGCAGGCTTATGCTGGGAAATGTTCCCCAGATAAAGTTCACTGCTGAACCTCTGTGAGTTATGCCTAGTAAAATGCTGAGATATGACCTTCACAAGACAGCACTATGATGAAATAGCACAGAATATATTCTCTCAGCCCTCTTCGACAATGGTAGTAAATGTTCCACATGACATGTTCTAAAACCTGAAAATTTAGGCTAGGTCCTGATTGCACAAGGAGGCAAATGAATGAGGATCGCACCAAGTTTTCACAGGGCTCTATAACTGCTTTTTGTTATTAAGAGATGCTAGGGCTGTTGTGAAAAAATCAAGCCTGAAAGGAAGGGCACTGTAGAAAGAGTCTGACTGGGAATCAGACCAGGATTAAAAATAGAAAAGAAAAAGAAGGAGAGCAGTGAGGTGAGTCTTCTTTCAGGACCAGAGAAACTATTGCAGTATACAGTAAAGTATATACAGTAAGTGTTTGATATGATCCTGCGGCAGGAGGAGAATCTACACAAACTGATACTGGATCCATTGCCTTTGACAGCAAATATGGGTTGGTGGACACAAACCTGCATTCATTTCCTCATACTGGGTAGGTAGCTTACAATATGCCATGACATATATCAGCAGTTGCTTTAGCAAAGGCTTTGCATACATCTTTATTCCTTTATGTGAAACCTTGAACCCTCCTATTTTCTCTGAGATGAAGGAGTCCACACAGACATCTGCTTGAATTTTTTTGAATTCACACTGTGAATGCAGCCTGGCAGTGCTGATTTCTGGATCCACCACTCAAAGAGGATGTGATGTTTGAATGACAATTCATGGCTGAGTGATCCAGGAATCAACCTCATAATGTTTCACACGTGAGGCTCGACATTTGCTAAAACAACCCAAGAGCAGGCATGGGGTCACAAGTAAAGAGGCTGGTCCCTATTGATAGGATGCAAAGGGGAGCAGGAGGTCCTACACATGACACTGAAGTCCACCTAGTTTGTCCACCAGGTCTTGTCCTGTATCCCCTTGCAGTGTGGCCTCCAACTCATTCATATGAAGGGAGTGTGACAGTGTAGAAGAGGCACTGTGCAGTGCTGCTGCTCCCAGGGGTGGTGGGGAGTGCCCAGAAGGGGCCGAGGCCATTTTAACCTCTACCAAGCTACTTCAGCAGTGTGAGATGTGTGACTTGGTGCTGATCCAAGGAACTCTGACAATATTGTAAACAATCAAAAAATCTGGGAGAGAGGAAAATGAAATCTAATATTAGCCACAATCAGCACTCAGAAAATTCCCGTTGAGTATTGTTTGTGGCCATGGTACTAATCAATATTAAGATCTATTTTTCACTTTTTGAAGAGAGTTATTTTTACTAACACAGGGGTAAACAGTAACAGATATCTGTTTTTTTCATCTTAAAAGCATTTAATGTAAAATCGGACCTCATTATCTATCAGAAATATACCGTTAAGTTTGTAGAATGTATAAATGAGTACTAGCCCATTGCATTTTTCTTTTAAAATTATTTTTTGTTCATTTGGTTGACAGTCTATTGTGCAAGAATGCAGTGCAGTGATTAATTTTTACTATAAATTAATTGTTTCCCTCATTAGCATATATAAACACCTAAATATCCTATAGGTATCTAAATTTGTTTTAATGTGAATATGCTTTTCTTAGTATTACATACCTCACTCACAGTTGAAATCTAGGAGAAAGGAAAAAAAAAACACTTACTGTAAAAGGTATTTGCTGGAAGGTTTTATAGCCTGTTTGGTAGCAGGTGAACAGCCATCAATATCAGCTGGAACAAAGTCAGAAGACCTGTAGCTCAGCAGCTGGCTGAGAGAAAGGGCAAGTCCTCATGGCTCAGAGTTTCCACACCATGTCAAGCTCCTCATAATAAAATCCTTAGAATCCACCTGCTAAAGCCTTTGGTCTAAGAAGCAGGCTTATAAAGCCTCTGACTTTGAGGTCTGCTTTCTGGGACTCAATCATATTACTTCATCCTCTGAAGGAAAGCTGACATTAGTGGGGCTTGGTGGTGGCTGTATTAAAGGACAGAGTGTGACCCACTGGCTTAAAAAAAAAGAGGGAGGACTCTAAGGTTCAAGTCCAGAGCACCGCTTGACACACTGAAAGGAATAAAATCATTGCCTTATGAAGTAAAATAAAAATTAGAACATTTTCTCTTCAAGACCTATAAATCGACGTGCATGAACACATGCCTTATATTGAGGACTTACTTTGTAATAGTCTAGCAGTCCATTACTCTGTACTTGGTAGCTTGGACAGGTGAGATGTCCCCTCACTCTCTCAAACTTTTTGTTACAGATGGCAGATCTTATTTGCAGCTGCTTGAACTTCTACTTTTTAACCATGTGTAAGCATTGAAGAAAATCATGCTGGGTGTCTGATTCTGGATAATTTTCTAGGAGAAACTTCCAGCAGAAGAAATCCTCCTGGCTCCAAGAATGAGGTTGGGGGTGAAAAGAACACACTGTTTTGCCCACGTGGGCCCAGGAGGGACTAGTTCAGGTAGGGACTGGGAGGCTCAGCAATGCAAACTGCTCCAACTGCCAGCTCTGCAACTTTAAAGCCCCAGCATGAGAGAGCATACTGGATAAAGAAGTCCTTCCCACGACTCCAGCTGCTGTCTGTATCGCTTCTGGCTAATGAGAGGCAGAAGCAGAAGAGGAAGAAGACAAGTGGCAGGAGATGGCAGCAAAGGTGCCATAGATAAGCAGGGGGGAAGGATGAAAGCTGAGCACTAGTCTGTAAGACACTTTCCCCAGCACAGGGCCTGAGACCTGAGCCTCAGTCTGCTATCAGCAAATACCTGTGAAACCACTGATAAAACCAGCATGGCAGTCATTTCAGGAGATGGCTCAAACACTGCACTATTGCCATCGGTTGCTTCAAATCACCCACTACCAGAAACCTGGAGCTTTCACCCTTCCTGATATGGTCAGGAGAGACTGTTCTCATGCAAATGGACATGTTCAGCTTTGCATTGTTTAAAAAGGAAACCCTAAGAAATAAAAATACTATTAAAAATACCCTAAGATTACATAGTCAAGCACTGAAAAGAAATACCAGACTCGGGTTGTGAGGTGCACCTGCCTTTGGTCTCCTTGTACCCATTTAGTAGGATATGACTCCAAAAGAAGTGACTATGTGCTCATTTTTCTGTGGGCACCCTGACTCATTCAGAGCAGAGGATGGACATTACTCAGAGCATGAAAGCTGGTGAATGGGGCTGTGTGGGACTGCTTCACCCAGACATGGGAAACATGTCCTGGGTTACACAAGGGGCTTCAGGATGGTTTCAGTCTATGGTTCTGATTTTCCACGTCAGGACTGGCATGAATCACAAATGCTTTCTATTGCAAAAGAAGTTACAGAAAGCTGCTTTTTTTCACATATGAAATTTTATGATAATGTTAACTGCTGTATAAACTGGTCCCCATGTTTTTGTAGGGAGAGGAGAGGTTTTGGTGAGATCGATAGAGAGAGGTGGCAAAACATCACCAGATATTCAGGAATACAGATGCTTGAAGCCTGAAACAGGAGCAGTAGAAAGTAAGTAGAGCTGTGATCTAAAGGGGAGAAAACAAGGAAGAATTACATTGTTAAAGACTGTCATGGGGAATACTGTCAGAGGCCAGGTTAAAGTCAAACAGAGCATACTCTGGCATTGTTTTTTCATACCGAATGCTTGACCTTACAGACACATAATTTAAAGATCAGCACATTAAATTTATGTATAAGAAAATACCGGAGTCAGATACAGAACCATCTACTTTCTATTCGATCACTTTTTTTTTTCTTTTTTTTTTTTAAATTCAGCTCAGGTTATAATCACTGAAATATGTTGAAACATTGATGAACTCCATACGGCTTTGCTATATGTACAGAAAACAGCTTCAGCTGAAACTGTTTTCTACCCAAGAAGCAAAGAGCAGCTGGGAACTGCAGAGTGCTCTCACCTCCCATTTGAAAGATAGCTCTTTCTGATGAAGATCAAAAAGTTTTGGTAAGGAAATTTAAAAACATATAGTTATCAATCCTACTGTTTGATAAAATAAAGCAGACTTTCCAATTGTATTCTTCTAGCATTTTCCTGAAGCTTATTAATTTTATTTATTTATTTATTTATTTATTTATCGCAGAGGGAGATAAAGAATCCGGAGGAAATGCCAGTGAAGAGGCAAAATGGAGGAAGGTAAACGTTTTGCCTGTAAATATTCCCAAAGTCTAGACCCTCACAGAAACTGGAACTTACCAAATCAGTCCTAATTGCACAGTTTATAACAGAGAGCACTTAAATGGTTTCCCAAAGGCATGAAAGTAACGCCCAAAGTATTGAAGAGTCTTCTTCTAGACCCTGTTCCCAGCTCTCAATCCTGGATCTTGGAAACCAGAGCATGAAAAGAAAGCAAATGCAGGCACACTAAGCTTAAAAAAACAAACAAACAAATTACAAACCATGTGCTGCTTTCTTACTCTACATACCTTGCTTCTGTCATACAAATACAGTTAGTATCTTGCTAATATGTGTGTGTTCGCATTAAAATAAAAGAACAGGTCAAGGAAAAGAGCCATGGATATAGGAGGCACTCTGATTGCTAGTGTTATTTCTACAATTGTAGTAGCTTTCATTTTAGCATTAAAGTTTTCTAGGTGTAGAATAATTTCATCAGCTCTCTCGAGCCTGACAAAGAAAAAAAAAAAAAGACATAAAATCAGAAAGCTACCAATCACTTTTTCCTAGCACTTTCACTTAGAAAACATTAACAAGGTGTGTTATTTCATTTTTAATTGGGATTTTTCTGAAAACAAAAAACAACAAAAACAAACAAAGAAAAAAATCACAAACCCACACTTAATATGCTTATCCCGAAAACATATTAATTTGTATGACTTGGATTCTTTCTGCAGCTGATATTCTCTTTAATCAGAAATACTGCACAGAATCAAAGAAAAAATGCTGATTTATATTTTATTGCTCATGTTTTATCTTTCTCACTTGCATAAAAGACCTATTTTCTGCATTTTTAACAGATCTTAATTTGAATATGTTAACACATATTCGTATGCCTATTCTACATACAAATATTTTGTATAAGTATAGAACAATGCCTACACATATATGCATAGACATAAATATGTAGATATATACAACTTTCAATTATTTTTTTAAAATACATCAAAGAAAATCACTATTGTTATCCACCAGCTGTGACCAGAACTGTCTCTTTAACGTGCTGCATTTAATGAGACATTATGTTAGCATTTCTTGCCTTTTGTGTTTCTCAGGGAAAAAAAAAAAAGTTTAAATCGGTAAGGGAATTATGTAAATAATGTACCAACCCTGATGAAACAGCAATTATATATCTCAGCAGCTGCGTACATCCATTTATGATAGATGATTAACTAGCAAATTGTTGGCATATTTGTTTTATGGAGCATTTGGCAATTTAACTATTAGCTATGAAGGTTTAGCCAAAAGTCATTAAAATGCTGAGACTAGTATAGATCACAGCTGGTGCTGTTTTAGCAAACTTATAAAAACATCAATATGTAAGCACTACCTTAAAGTGAAGGACTCCCTCCACAATGGGGAATGCAAGCAGTGTGACCAGATACCACACTGGGCCCCTCATCCAACCATTCAGTGGTTTGTGGAGACACAGAAGACCTGAGTTTTGGATTCTTGTTCTGTTTGAGGGTGATTTGAACCCTAACACCTGTGTCACAAAAGCTGCCTTATCCATTTGTCCTACTGATATTCTGCAAGGAGGAGTACCTCTGCATTAGACCAGAATACAGGCACAAGTTTAGAAAGCCCTTAGAGCTTCACAGGTCTTGGCTTTTAGAGGCTTCGATTCCAGTTTCACTTTGATGGATATCTAATATAAATCTCTTGCAATGTGGGTTTAAATCTGTTCAGAAAGGAACCTGCATCTTGGATCCCCACAGTCTGGGTAAGTGCAATGACAAGGAAAGAAGAGCAGACAGATAACCTCTTCCAGGAATGACTGGAGTGGCTGAAGACATTGTCGTCTTACCGGTAGAATTTAGTTGTGAATTGTTCCTTTCTCTTTTCAGTGCCAAATGAAGAGAGATTCAAGCTGTAGAAGCAGACTTTGCACTAAAGATGGAGATTTATATGTATTTTCTTATGCTGCATGCTGTTGCAAGCAGCTGAAAACTGTATCTATCAGCTGTAGATACCTGAAAAGATTGTAGGTTGCTTTGAAGGTAGATAAGTTTAGGTTCTGGAAAAGAACTGTTAACTGAAGTGAGCATCGCTACCCATCTGGGGTTTAAGATCGTCTGAAAGCTTTTTTTTTTTTTTTTTATTCAGGGGGACAATGAAGATTCCAGTTCTTCTATTACTGTACTTCATGATTTACATGAAAACAGGTATTGTGCAATTTTTAAGTTAATCACATATCCCCGTGCTTTGATGAAGGAGGTGTTGATGCTTCCTCATCCACTCTGCTGGCCTCCATCTTCTCTCATCCCTGACTCCTCACTGGCCCACTTTCAGAGTCACTTTCTCCAAGCACTATGTTGCAAATACAGCACTTGTTGCCAGACACACTCAGATCCATAGCATGCAAGAGCAGATATAAGGACGGGAGGCTTTCCCCCTATCAGTCCCCTGCATGTCTGCCCTTTATCTGGGCCTAGTCAAACCCAGAGCAAACATTGATCTGTTAGTGCTGCTACACGGAGATCATGCAGCTCTAGCTGTTAATTACAGGCAGAAAACTCACTATTTAGTGGAGAGAGGCAAGCATCAGAGTAACTTCACATGTAGCTGCAGCTGCACTGCTGTGCATATATACGTATACATCACAGTTACACCCTGCCTTCTTCTCCCCTGCTGTCCTTGTGCCTGCTCTCCCCTGCCCTCTGCCCACACTGGTCTCATCCCTCCAGAAAGGAGCCATGTGAGCTCCTTTTTAACATTTTTAACTTATTCTTTTGGAGGTCTGAGACAAAACAGAAATGAGCTCATGATGCTGAGGCCACACTGGTTCAGCAAATTAGCCTGCTTCAGCGTAATTTTGCTGTGAAAGTAAACAGAGGAGATTAAACAGCAAATTGCACCTTGCCAAAAAGTCCACTTTTTTTTTTTTTAATTTGAAATACCAGATACAAACCATATTTTTCCTGTGTTCTTCTTCACTTATTTCATCATCAGCCTTTCCAGCATCAGAGTTAACCTAGAAGATTAGTGAGGAATTAGAGAAATATGTTGTTTTCTCTGTTTGTGAAACACTCTTTCCAGGAACAGTATTCCCTTCTGCTTCTCTTCTCTCAAATTTCCTTTTAACCTGTTGCTATGCCTGTGCTGTGTGTATGCACTCAGTTTACACCATAAGCTGCTTACAGCAAGGAGGCATTACTTGTACTCTTCTATGCAATTTTGTCACTATGGACGTAGCAACCCACTCAAATGATCTTCGTTATACAAGCTATGAGGGGAGATGAGTAATTCATCACATCAGTCATAACTCCCTAGTGAGGTGGGAGGCTATGCTTTGGAGACTGGCTATAATCTGTTCAAGTGAACTTGATGATATGTGGCTATTGTTGAGAAAAAGGAAAAGAAAAATGAAAAAGAAAAATGAAAAAAAAAGAAAAAAATAGGAAAAAAGAAAGAAAAAATAGGAAATAAAGAAAAAGAAAAAGATAACTTGCATAAATCACACAAGCTGTGATGGGCTTTTACATTTTTTTCTGAAGGTGGAAGAAAAATTTTCCCCTTTAACCTGTTGTGTGGCTTTCTGTGAGATTCATCAGGTGAGACGTCTGTCTCGCATGGTGCAGGGGGGTTGGAAAGCACTGTGGGATACCCTGCCACAATAGATTCATCTAAAGTGTTAGATGAACCAAGTCCAGGCTTTCCCACTTTCTCATTTTTCCTTACTCAGTGCACAAGAGGATGGTGAGGAAGAAAGCAGGAGGAAAATCTGCTTGAAAAGTTGCCTTCCTAAATTAAGTGGGATAAAGAGGTGACCTGAATTTGTTTGCTTGTTTTTAAATAAAGAACTCATGAAATCTTAAAAAGCAGCTTTTGACTGTAAACAGTGACTTTGCCTATTTAATGCATCTTAAAAGACTTATTCTGCCTCCTTCCACCTCCAGATGACAGGGAGGCTTCCCAGGGAATACATGCAGGGATGTTGCCTTCCTCAGGCTCTGAGCTTTTGGTGGCTTAAATAGTTTCTAGCCCTTCTGGCTAGAAAGAAAACCCAAAATATAAAAGTGTTCTCATGCTTTCTCAACAGTTTTAATCTACTTGTGTGCTTATGGGGGCTAAATGAAGTGCTGATTAAAGGCATTTTGCTCCTAGCCTCTGCTTCTGAGAGAGGAGTGTTCACATCTGAGTCACAACTCTCCTGCAGTCATACCCACCAGCTGCCCATCCCTGGCTCTCCCCTTGCGATCCCACGAGTAGGTGTGCTCTGAGCAAGAGGTGCTGCTGGTTCACCATCTCCTGCCTTTCTTTGCCTTCTTGTCACAGTCTGGACATCTAACTCCACAATTATGGGAAAATGAGAACCTCCAAGTGGGAAACATTAGCACTACCTAGCTACTGTCTCCCTTTCCCTCTTCTCTCTCCATCTCCAACCCAGCATATTGTGCTGCTTTGTCAGATGGTACAGTCGCTGGCACCAAAGATAGCGTGAACTGATCGTCTGAACTCAGGAGAGAGCCCTAAAACCTTGTTATTTCAAAATGGCATATTTTGATGCTTTTTATTTGCCTTCTGGGTTTGAGTTTTTAGAGTCATACCAGTGATTGCAATCATGAAGCCTGCATTTTTTTCCTAAAATGGGACCTCAGGCTGCCATTAATAGTTTCTTTCCACAGATGAGGCTTTAAGAAAAATATCAAACATTTTAAGACTCATAATAAAATCTTGAGAACTGTCAACATTTTATGTCATTGGCTCCCTTGCTCTCCTCATCTCTTCCTGCCTTGAAAAACCAGTTCATTCATGTCAGATGAGAGAGCCAGGATTCATGATATCCATCCAAAATTGGAGTGCAGAAACACATTTTGCAGGTCAGGCCAATCTCATCTCACAATCTTTAATAACAGTTCCATTTTAGAGCATTTGGAGAGTAGAAAATTAAGAGTAAACAACAATATTTTATCATGATAAAAAATGCAACCAGGGCCCAAAATATACTTTTACTTTGGAGGGGCCTCCTTTAATGCACTCTAAAGCTTTGGAGATGACTACATGGTAGAGTGAGCTGTAGTCCTACTGGGTGAGGTGCAAGATACCAAAGACATCATTTTGGTTTAACTTGGAAATAGAGTTGAGGCCATTATTTAGTTCAATAATAAAAATAACAAATCATCTTGCTTTTGACATTTTTTTAATGAAATGTTGTCTTTTCAATGAGAGATTTTTTGTAACCTGAAATTACAACAGCAAAAAAAATGGTTTTGAGAGCAACCATCTGAATTTTCCTTGACAGATTAAAATTCTGAAAACCAAAACCAATTTCACTACATTTTTGTGAGAAAATCTTTGAAGTGTGTGAGTGTGTGTATACATGTATGAATTGATCCTGTTTGCCATTTTATTCTGCAAATAAGAAAAATAAAGCATTCCTTTGTTGTTATGATAGGAATGCCACAGATCTGCAACTGAAGCTGAGAGGCCCACAGTAGTCGTCACTGAAAGAGAAAAGTCTGCTCCTGCTCCAGGACACGTACAAACCCAGATGTCAATTAGAGGAGAGAGAAATGAGTCAGGGTGATGAGGTCACATTAGAAAAACAGAGTTTAGCAGAAAAACAGGAGTCTCAGCCTGCCACAAGAGCTTTTTTCAGGATGATGTAATTTCTATTAAATGGCTTGAAATTAAGTTATTATCCAGTACTGCGCATACCCCAAAATATTGACATGTATGATGTTACGTAGTTTTCCCAAAGAGAAGAAATATTCAAAAAATAATTATATCTCAAAATACTGTGATTTGTTTTAGTGGATACAAGTACTGTGGTTTCCAAGGTTTTCAACATTTGAAAGAACATTTGCAGACCTTTTTTGAAATAACTGTCCTTGAGTATAGAAGACAGTCCCCTCTTTTTTACAATTAACTGAATATAGTAAGTACATCACCATAAAACTTTGAAAGCATTGGGATCAACTTATTGTTTGACAAAGCTAAAGCAAGAATAGTAATCAATCCCTTGGCAATGGAAATTTTAAATTTAAAATAAGCTTTAACAAAGCCTTTGAACCTTCAAACACTTTATCCTTAAGAAATTAATGGGTCCCTGTAGAAGTCTTATTTCCTTTTCTGTTGCAGTTATATATACTTCAACTACATTAATCAACAATGCAACCAAAAAAAAAACAGATAGAGACCAGGCTCCTGGAAAAAAATTCTCCCATGCCTCTTTGCTTCTTCTCCCCTTTTTCCCCCCTTTTTGGACTGGAGTTGCTGCTTGGAGTTCCTCAGGAAAAAAGGAAAAAAAAAAAAAAAGAAAGGATGTTCTGATTTTTAAACTCTGTTTATTTCAGCTTCAGTCTGCTGTCATAATTATACTTCCCTCCACCCCAACCTATTCCCCTCTCCAGCAATTTGTGTTGACTGCCACAACACCTATGGATGAAAGCAGCCCTACGTGAGAGGTTTCATTCTGCTGCACTTGGAACAGCACTGAAGAGTCCTTCAAATGTTTCTCTCTTTTAAAAGCAATTGCAACTTTATGGAACATTTTCTTTTTCCTCTTAGGAACAATTACAGTTGTGGTCCCCAAGCTGCCATGCCAGCCTCTGCCTTTGGGCAAAAATGAATATATTTTTCATGTTTCAATACATCAAAAACTCCTAGAAGTGACCTTCCTTGTTACAGGTATAGCTTGTGGCTGCCTTTTTTGTGTCTACTCTTAAATCCCATCATAGTTATAGTTTCAGTCTAGCTCGGCTTCTCCCAAACATGAAAAGAGAGCCTGTGTGAACTGTTGACACTGTTTTCCCCTCTCAGTTCCTTTGCTCTCCTTAAAAACCCAAAGCCTAAAAATAAATGTCTTCAGATTCAGCCCTCCATCTGGTGTCTCCTCACACAGCTTTGTAAGGAGCTCATATCCACCATCCAACATTGTTTTGCTATTCCTGTGATGTTTAGCTGAGCTCTCTGCTAGCATTACCTGGGAGCACCGCCACGTAGAAGCTGCACGTCTATTAGTATTTGTACTATAAACGTCCTACTTAAGGGGTTTATATAACTCAGAAGTAAGAATTTGTTTTTGGCTGAAACTCATTACCTCTCAGCCAAAAAGCAAAATTTTGTTTAATTTGACATAAATGAAATTGATGTGCTGTCGCAGGTCTATTTATACTGAGGGAAGGGCTCTTGTCTTTAGATCAGCTTCTCCAGATACCACGTGAGGATTGCTGTGCTGGCAGAAAGTCCGCAGTGTTGGGTTGGAATTTGTGTAGTCTCTGACACAGATAGGTGAGGAGGTAACTAATGCAAAGTGAGACAGAGAGACCAGTACAGAGTGATTCACCATATCCTTCCCTCCCAGTTCTACATAAGCTACAAGAAGACCAAACAGTGACATGCTATGCCCCACTGCAGTAAAGGGAAATTTGGCATTTTCTTCGTCTACCATATAGAAATACTTATTTATTTGTAATTGCAGATAACTAGCTGACAAGGTGGGCTGATCACTTGACAGCAAGTCACAGCACAGCCACTGAATTGTGAATAGCAAAGTGCCTGGGTAGATCATGGAACAGATTCTCCGTGAAGTTATGTTAAGGCATATGGAAGACAGGAAGGTGATTTGAGACAGCCAGCACAGCTTCACCAAGGAATGAATGATCAGAGGGCTAGAGCACTTCTCCTATGAAGACAGGCTGAGGGAGTTGGGGTTGTTCAGCCTGGAGAAGAGAAGGCTCTGGGGAGACCTTATAGCGGCCTTCCAGTACCTAAAGGGGGCTACAGGAAAGCTGGAGAGGTACTTTTTGCAAGGGCATGTAGGGATAGGACAAGGGGTAATGGCTTTAAAGAGAAAGAGGGTAAATTTAGATTAGGTATAAAGAGGAAATTCTTTACTATGAGGGTAATGAAGCACTGGAACAGGTTGCCAAGAGAAGCGTTGGATGCCCCCTACACAAGGGCAAAGGTCCTCCAAAGGGATCTTTAAAGTTCCCTTCCTACCCAAACCAGTCTATAGTTCTGTAATTCTGTGAACTCCAGCCTTGACTGTAGTGGTGCAATCACCCTGAAGCCAGAGGGTGGGGGGAGAAGGAGATTCCCCCTGTGCTGGGATTCCATGTGTATAATTGTGTACAGTACAGTTTTGATGATTTTGAAATGGCCAATTTGTCTGAAATTAATGCTTGCATGTTCAGATTTCTTGTGTTTCTACCTTTCTTCTTTCCTCTGCAATAAGCTTACATAATTTGCTTTGTAAGCGTGTTCAAATTTGGAGGTGTGTCTTTACTGAATTTGTCTTATGTTTAATAAGACATGCACATACAAATGTCTTTTAAACCATGATGAAAAGAACTGTTAATACAGATTGTTAAGTTAGTTCACTGAACTCATTGAAAAGTAACAGTAACAGACTGGTTGTGAAATGAAATATCTTGTTTTGCTTCCAAGGAAATTGCAGAAACAATTTTGTGGTTGAAATAATTATGGATATGGGTGTGTTTTATATAACATGGGTACTTAATTGCTGCATTTAAAGCACTCTGACTTTTTTTAAAGTACTTTTATTTATAATAAACTTCTGCATGTCCAAAATTGGTTACAGCAGTTTTAAAAACTGTAGACAAAATACATAAGACAGAGCCTTGAAATTCACACCACTTCCCAAATGTAGCCCATCCCGAGATGACTGCTGATGACAGTTCTCCCAAGTTCATTTGAATTTCTGTAGCATTATAAAAAATTAAGTAAAATTCTTGGCCTCATTTTTTTCTGCCTTAGTATAAAAATTTCTGACATGGTAGTCTGCTTGATTTACAAGCAGAAACCAGTGGTTATCTGTAAAGAGTAACCCATTTCTGGCTTCTGTACCCCTTTCTGGATGTAGAAAATAAACTATGAAGTAGAAAATAAGCTATTAAGTAGATACGTAATGGAGAACACCACAGGCAACCTAAATCCTAATGACTGGAAGGTCAAGTGCTGGGACGACCTAGACTTGCTCAGTGACAGTGAATTACTGAATGTTGTCCAGAAATCTACAGAAGAGGCAGATAATGCGGAAAATATATATATATATATGTATATATTTGCCAATAAGGGCTCGTGCAATTTGCAGCAAAGAAACATTCTGAAGCATTAAACATTGTCACGGACATCAAGAAACAAGATCAGTTTTACTCCCTGAGCATAGTATGTGAGCAGAAACCTCCCAAAAGAATTGACATTGAGAAAGGTACCCACCAGTAACTAATTCCCTCAGCAGATGATACACAAAGATACACAGCACCTACACGAGGCACAGTTATTGATCCATTGCAGAGTGTCTGGGGGGAGCTCTGGAGTAGCAGATCAGACAAAATATTCAAAAGTAAATTAGATAACTTTGACAGCCAGATCACGATGTGAGTAAATGGGGCCCAAAACCTTTTGGGAAGAGCCACCAGAGAGGAGAGCAATGTACTTCCTGTACTTTGCAACAGAGAGAATGTGGAGCAGGGTAGAAGAGAGATCTTTGTGCCTTGTGGCTCTGTCTGGGTTTAAAAAAGAAGTATTAACCTGTCCAGAAGGTGAATTACAGGTAAATCAAGAGCCCCCAGAGCATTCACTCATCCTGGGCAACATGGGGTAATTTGCTAGACCTTGCCACAGACCCAAGACTAGATTCTGACCAGTGCAACTTCCTGGGACTTTGATGCAGTAATTTATATGACAGATTTATGGGGGAAGCAAAAGAGCAATTTAACATCTTTTCTTATCTCTCTCCTGCTTGACTGGCATTGCACACATCTCCTCCACTTCTCCAGTTCAGCTGAGACTCAATCCATCACCAATTATGTGTACATAAATCAGGGATGAGATCAGAGGCAGAGCCTTTGTATAAAGAAAAATCTGCTTTTACTGCTTAAGCAATAACAATAATTAGCAATAAGATTAACCCAAAGCTGTATGTACAGAGTACAATAATATTGCGAAACACAGATTTTGGATCTAAAATTTGAGAGTTATGATATCAAACCTACCAGAGAAGAGTCTTAAAAGAAAGGACAATGGTGGTTTAAGCTACTTTGACAGTTCCTCTGTCCTATTACAAAGCACTGGAACTGGTCAAAGTATGTGATTTGACCTTCTGCTTTCTTTTGTGTAGAAAATTTTCTTTTAAAAGGGAACAAACTCTTTCCTTCCCCCACTGCCGAAAAGAAAAGAAAAGAAAAGAAAAGAAAAGAAAAGAAAAGAAAAGAAAAGAAAAGAAAGAAAAGAAAAGAAAAGAAAAGAAAAGAAAAGAAAAGAAAAGAAAAGAAAAAGAAAAGAAAAGAAAAGAAAAGAAAAGAAAAGAAAAAAAGAAAGAAGGAAAGGAAAGGAAAGGAAAAGGAAAGAAAGGAAAGGAAAGGAAAGGAAAGGAAAGGAAAGGAAAGGAAAGGAAAGGAAAGGAAAGGAAAGGAAAGGAAAGGAAAGGAAAGGAAAGGAAAAGAAAGGAAAGGAAAGAAAGGAAAGGAAAGAGAAAAAGAAAATAATTTTTTTTTCTGCAACTGACAGTTATGCTCTTGTGCATTTCTACTTGCTCCCATTTTTTCCCCCTAGACTATCTACCATTCAGCAATTTTTCAACATGGTTTCATGAAAGTTGCAGAAAGAAGAAGAACTGCAAATGCTTTGGAAAAAGTTTATGGGTTCTTTTTTTTAGAAAGGTTTAAAATTGTACATCAACCAGCTGTGAATGACATGGCATTAAATATAAGAAATCACAGAGGCAAAAAGTGTGGAAAAAAACACTAGGATTGCCTAGAGAAGGCACGCCACATGACCTTATGACACAATGGCCATATGACACAACTTGCAGTCTGGAGTTCGCTGCCTTCTGCATCACTCACCCTACCCTTCCTGTGGCATTCTCACTGATGATTTTGGCAACACCTCACTACCACCTCACTTCATTTGCTGGCTTTTGTGACTCTCACTCTGCCCATGCCCTGCTGTGCGGATGAGGTGTTCAGCCTACTAGTCCTCATAAGCAGCATAGGGGGTTAGATGTTACCTGCTGCAGAGCGGGGATACTGCATTACCTTTCCTTTTGGCTTTCCACCACGACTACTCTCCTCCACCCAAGCAGTGTTTCTAACTTGTCTGCTGATATAAGCCAGGGAAAACTCAATTGGTTCTTCTGCCTTTGGTGAAATTTGGGATACAGTTAGATCATCCTGACAGGTATTTGTTTGCCTGTAGGAGTGATTCAAGTCCTGAAAGTGATCTGGGAACTGAGGCAGTCAAAGCTTAGTCAGAAGTTCATGGTTCCCTTGAAACGTTGTCCTACAGGAGAAAGTTGCAAACACTGAAGGCTACATCTGTGCTAATTAACTAGTCATGACAAAGGCCATACTAGAGCCCTGTCGTGCCATCCTCTGTACTGTGTAATAGTTAGCACCTTTCTTGCCAAATATCCCTCTCCCAGACAATGCCTGGCCACAGACTAGGGCTGTAAGAGAGCCCAAACAGTATTCCCAGTAGGCGAGATGAAAGAGAGTCCCCTTGTTTGAGGGGAAACAGAGCTCGGGGGTATGGACACAAGCAGTGCTAAGTAAAGGACCCAGCTGCTTGTCCCTCTTCTGTTTCATTCACTAGTATAGATGTAGTCAAAATATTAGTAGTGGAGGACTGGTATATGGAGGAGAAAATACCCATCTTTTTATCTGTAGGATTATCTGTAGGATTATATCTAGGTCAGCTCTTTGCAGCACAGCTGGTAGAAGAAAACAACTGAAAAATCTGGAGCTCAGCTGGCACTGGGCCAGCCTTGAACGAACATCAAGGTCATGGCACTTGGTCCAGCTGGGGTGACCTTACTCCACGTTAGGGCTCTGATACTGCTGAGTCCCACCAGCAGAAGCCCAGGCAAAATACAGCCACCATTTAGATGCCAAATAACCCAGAGGGTGACTAACAGAAGAAACTCCACAACTTTACCTGAGAATTGGCACAGGGGTTCTTGGGGGAGAAAAAAGAACAGCTCACATACTCTGCATTTTGAGCAAAAAAATAAAAAATAAAAAATCTGCGGTATTGAAAAAGATTTCTATAACTAGTTCAAAAAGTTACAGCTTCATTTGGAAGGGCACACATTATATAATGTTCCACAGCAGAAATACAGCTAAGTCAGCTTTAAATAGTAACCATTTCAAATAATGCCTTCACAGATCATTTTCAGTGTTATTTTCACAGCAATAATGTCTGCATTCATAATTACAGTAGCAAGTTCAAGGCTTCTAGAAAAGGAGAGCGAAAAGATGGAATAAAAGATTGCATGTGGGGAAAAGAGATTGAGAGAGTTACTCAAGCACTGAAGTGATAATATATTCTTATATTAATCTGAATAATTTCCTAGTTCCTATCTTAATATGTAGAATAGGGAATTCTGCGTCCCTCATGTAGTGATTTGGTCAGAAAAATCACCCATGCTGTTTTATACAAAACACTGAAACAGACAGAACCAATTTCCATTAGTGTTCACATTTTTCCCCCAAAGCATCTACTTACCATTAATGTAACTGCTCTACATTGTCCTCTTATTGTCCTGGATATGAATAAAATCATTAGCCTTATTTATTAATGAGGCCTAGCTAACAATATTCCCCAACTGGCTGTGCTCTCATATCTTTCAGTGTTACAGATAGGTGCATGCTGTACTTTTGTGCCTCTACCAGAAAAGTCTGGAAGCTTCACTGAGGTGATTATGTAGCATCCACTGACAAACGGTACCTGTTCCAGGCAAAGCTGGAAGGAAGAAGTCAGGTTCAGTTTCTGATTTATTTTTTTCTTAAGCACTGGAAACTTTTGCTGATTTTACATGTCATGCTTTGTGTCTACAGTAGATAGCACCTTTTTATCTTAAATATTATAACAAAAAGCCTTAAGCATCCTTGAGCATTAATAGGTTATTCCTGAACCCTGTTACAGAGGACTGGTGTTTTGGGAGCTGCTCTAACCTGAGAGATGGGGATGAGCAGGGGCAGAAAGAGCTCTGAGACAGTGCTGGGAGCATCTGTTGTTTCAGATGAGTGAAGGGAGCATCTTCTTATGCCCTCACTACCCCTCCCATTTAATATATAAATGAAAATTTAACTTGGGCACTTGCTAAGCTTGTCTGACTATAAGAATCTGGAGCCAATTTTTTTTTTTTTTTTTTTTTTGATCACTGAGTACAAGAAAACTTACATCTGCCCTTACTTGCCTATAGAGACAGATCGAGTGTGCTTGATAAAACGGTCAGGTTTTTTTCTCCTAAAGATTAGTCAAAGTAAGAAGATACAAGCGAATTTATTTCAGGCATCAGTACTATACTGGACTTGTCCATGCAGCTCACATTATTTCCTTGCTGCGTTAAACACCATGCATACTTCCCACCACTTGCCCTACAGACCAGTCCTACCAAAGGGGAGGTCGGTGTGCACGTCTCTGCTCAGTCCCAGCATCGGTGGAGACAAGATGCTGTGCCCTTTGGCAGCACACAGAAGGAGTCAATTCATCACTCTCCCTCAGCCATGCTGCTCTGCAGAGCTAACAGAAGCATAGTGGGGAAACATTTTTGTCTCCAAATCACCAATATGAAGATGAGTACATCCAGGGAACACATATGCTGAGGAAACTGCAGGTTTTACACAGCCCTACTGCAGGGTAGACCTGTGCTTTTTGGTGTTTTTCTTTATTGTTGCCACTGATTTGTTTAAGGGATCTCTTATGGTGCAGGCTGTGAGGAGAGACTGAAGGGAAGTGTGTGTGGGAAAAGAAGAGAAAAGGCTGACATAAAGGGAGTGAGGAACGGAGAAGCATTGAAGAGGAAATCATAAAAGATGAGAACTGGGGTGAGCAGAAGATTGAATCTGAGGCAAAGACTACAGTACTGGGACAGCTGCTAAACAGTCCACAAGAAAATAATAATTAGGCAATATAAAGACTAGAATTTGAGTTAGACTGGATGAAATGGAAAGCCAGGAGTTATGCACTAATGGCTAAGTGCTGCTGCGTTTGCTTCTGAAGATTCCCTATTTGAACTCTGTAACAGCCATATCCCGAGATATTTAATTCTGGCCTTTGGCCTCGAAATTGATTTGCCACAATGTTTGCACCACCTGATTGGGGATGGAGAGATTATCTTATAAACAAGATGCATCATCACAGTTGCATGGTTGAATTCCTCAGCTCTTTGCATATTTTTGTGTCAGTTGTTGACCTGAGAACAAAGAGGCAGTATATATTTTCTGCCTTTTCACTATCTTTTGTAAAATCATCTTTGCAGCTATTTACTCCAGCTGTGGTAAAACACTCGCAGGAGATCTTTCCTGTCTGTCTATCTTTATGCACCTTATTCCCATAACAACAAAATGGTCCCTCTTGCATTGCTCACTCCATGAATCCAGATACTCTCGAGAACAGTGCTATATAAATACATGGATGGGTAAATCAGCAAAATATTTATTTTCTCCATACCCTGATAGGAAGGAATATGGGAATGTGAATTCCTCAGTAGTCTGTCTTTGTTTTTGTAAAAAAGTTTCTTTTCTACCATGCCAGCAAGAGAAGACAAGAGGTGCCTGGTGCCAGTGAACTCTTGTACTTGTTTAGAATGCTAGAGTGCTATTGTTTTTAATATTTAAAGCTGCAATGTTGCCATGTAACTGGGGAAATAGCTTTTTGTGTTTAAATATTTCATGGCTTGTTGGAGTCCAAGTACAAGAAGAATTTCTTTAGTATGTTAGAGGCCCACCCTGCCTGAAAAGTTTTTTGTTAACCCTTGAATGTGTTAAAATTAGTCGCAGGAATGATGTGACTCATTCAAAGACCACGAAGGACTGGAAAGTAACTTTTTGTTTTCATTTTTCTATAGACTTAATGTTAATCTTTTTAATATGTCTTTCTATGTTGGAGAAATCTTTTATTCTATATAGGAACTGTAATTTAGCATTTTATAACAATGACATTTAAAGTATATGTTTATTTATAAATCCTTCCATCATTGCAGACTTCCAGAACCCATCAGTATCAGAAATAAAATCTTCAGTATGGATATCAGCTACTGTTTACTAATTCAGAGTTGCACATATTGCTCTGAGTGGTGCTAATGGTCTTGGGGAAGAGCTACAGCCCACTTAGCTCCTATGAGATTTTAGCTCCTGTGAGATTTATTCAGGGCTACTCTAGCTAAAGACACAAAAATGTAGTTGATTGCTTCTTTTTCTTTTTTTTTTCTTTCATTTTCTTTTTTTGGTGCATGATTACACATTTTGTTTACTTGCTAGAACTGGATCGTGCATGTGATTCCTTAGACAAAATTAACTCTGTAAGCTCAGTGTCTTATCTTCAGAACAACCAAAGTTCAAAACTTTCTTCTGATTTCAGCTGGAAAGAACGGAAATTTGGTGTCTTCTGGAAGTGTGTTTGTACACTTATGATTGCAGTGGTGAGATCAGAATGAGGTCGGAAAAATCAACTTCTTATATCAGTGATGAAATGAACTCTTTTGAATCAGTTCCTGAATTACTATAATTTTCTGCATGTCCCCTTGTCCCCTCAATGATTTTTATTGCAAATACAATAAACACTTTCCTCATCTGGGAGATTAATTTTGCCAGCTGCTTTGCATAGTCATCCAGAATGGTAGGTTTATTGTGAAACTGAGGAGGAGGGGTGGTGAAGAGTAACACCCTGGGAACACTTGGGAATGGTGACAATGCAGCAGGACCAACATAAACATTTCAGCGTAACAAACACAAAACCTTTTAAAGCTTGGGGAAAAAATCAAACTCTTCTCATGAGCTTCTCTATGTGACAAGAATATTTGCCTAGAATCCTAACATCAATGAAGTTTTTTAGGGAAAACCATAATTAACATGTTCAGAGATGTTAAAAAACAAACAAACAAAAAAAAACTGTATGGTGGATAATCACTCTGCTGACAAACACGTTTGTTTTCCCTTTACATTAAAAGTTAATGATGTGTGCTGGCAAGGAGAATGAAGAACAGACGAAGGTTTGAAAGCACCCATGCCAGATGTTCACTCAATACTTGGAGTAGTTGTATTTTCACTCTCTGTTCCTCACGTATCACTCCCAAACTTCGTCTACAAGGCTGGCCTGAGGGCTCCTCGTGCAGGATGCACGCTGCCCAGGTGCTCAGCTCCCACCTTGCTGCTGCTGCTGGCCTGCTTCAGCCAGGAGCTCTGGGTGCCTCGGCCCACAGTTTTAGGTAGACCTCAAAATTTGTGGGTGAAAATCTGTGTTTGCTCGACCAATCTGAGCTTGAAGAACATTATGGAGAGGAGACCCACAGCACGTAGTGTTAGCACCTGCCAGGCACTGGGACTTGCAGTCCTGGACTAAGTGCATTTGCTGTCTGTATGATATGGGGACACCAAAGGACATCTCACATGCTACCAATGAAAAGGAATGGACTGGGTAAGGAGACACCTAAGGTCCAAAGGGAATCCAGAGAGCAAAATCTGTCTACTTTCAGCTTTACTTTCCCAGTTTCTAGACATACAATTTATTCTTTCCTTAAACACTGTGAGGATATACCTGCTTCAGTTCACAGCCACAGGTTTAGCACACTGACCTAGGATATAGGAAATCACATTCAATTTTCTTTTCTGCCTTAAGGGATGTGAATCAAGATCTGCACTAGCGACTTCACCATCAGGTTACTCTGGGATAAACGTGTTGAAAAATTGCTCTTGCTGCTCCACTGTGCGTGGAGAAATTCAGAATTATTTTGGCCTAGAGAGGAAGTGAATCTCAGAAGGACGCTATATTCCTGTGCACCAGCCATGGCACCAGTACCCTGTGGGGCATGGCAGGTCCGGGGGGCCTCGCTAACTGCCCCCAGCAGAGCTTGGAGGATGATAAGAAGCCACCCCAGTGCTTGGTACTGCCTGGATTGTGTATGTCTAGGATTTTGTTGATAAAAGTGAAGCCATCAGACAAAAATCTGGGAGGTGAGAGGGGATGGAAAGTGTGAGAATGAGTGGGAGCTGTTTCTGCAGAAAGTGTCAGAGAAACAAGCGTGAGGGGTCATGGATGTGGGGCATTGCTAAGTGACTAAATACCCAAGAAAGACAGGTTT
>NC_137695.1:24693289-24818289 GCF_964034855.1 Anser brachyrhynchus | reverse complement strand
AAATTAGCACGTGGGTGGTAATTTATCTTGGGGGACAAAGACTGAAGCAGGCCTCTTACCACAACACCTGCCAGGAATATCTAACCCAAAAATCACAGTTTTCCATCTGGAGGGAATAAAAAGGGGTGGGAAGCAGGCAGCAGGCCTAGCCAGCCCACACAGACAGCTTTTGGGTTCAGGGCAGAAAGACCCAGTCATGCCGGCTGAAAATCCCCAAGCTGTGACTCCCCTGGAGGTCCAGCCGGGTGCTGGCAATGTCTGGGAGCAGAGCAGTGCAGGGAGGAGCTGAGGTCTTGCAGCAGATGTACTGGCATACTTGCTGCGACGCTGCAGAGTCGTATCAAGGGAAAATTATTTATCTTTGGCTTTCTGTCAGGATTTTTGGTAGCTGAGACTTTCTGCTTGTGAAATATTTCCTTGGTGCATAAAACTGTCCTCTTGTGCTGCTCTTCTGAGCTTTCAGACGCTTCATCCAGTACAGTCTGACAGACTTCACAAAAGCCCAGTAAAATCAGATGCATGACGCCAGACAGTGATTTGCCAAAACCCATTTATATGAAAACTATCTCAATATGGTTACTGCAGTGGTGATCCAAAGCAGAAAGTAATCTTATATTCATGAATACACGTATTCATCTGCTGTACTTGTCTTTGATGGCTAAAGGGTACCAATAATTTAGCAAGTGACATGTACTGACATTCACTCCAGAAGTTCAGCCTGTCTCAACAGTATAGCAGTACCAGTAATATAAAGTACACTGACTTTCTCTCTAGAGCAACATTATTTATGCATGACATGGAATAATGCCTAACAGGAGCAATGAAAGGAAGAAAAGTGCAACGAGCTAGTGTGTATATGATATGACCTTGTTAACATTTCACCGCAGCATAATCTTTTTGTACTTTCAAGCATGATAAGTTAATGCATGCTGCTGTGAGACGTATTGGAAGTGACAGATAGACATGCATTTTAAAAACTTGGTTCAGGGACTGTCACTTTACCATTAAGCAAAACATATAATGGACTGAAGAATGTAGATGAGAAACATTATAGAAACAATACAAATCCTTCCTTGTATTCCTGTGAATATGCTTAAATACCCTGCAGTTTCCATCTGCATAATTTGATCAGATAAATCTAAATAAGAAATATGCATTGTGACAATCAACAGACGGTTTAATATAGGAATCATGAATATTGGCATGAAAGACTACCAATTGCTTGTGAATCTGAGGATGTAGTAGCCATGGAGAAAGCACCCAGACTGAACTGCGAAAGCTGGTCTTGGAAAAGGTTATATAGCTCAAGCTTTGCTTATATATAATGCAAAATGTCCTCTAGGAATAAACCTAAAAAGAATGAATGGCCTGTGAATAGGATACATATTTAAAGGCTATCAATATATAAACTTGCTTAGCTTTAGGATTTTGAAACTGGCAAAGCAGTTTCTTTACTGCTTACAAAACAGTGCAATTTGACGAAGTGGGAAATTGTGAGCTGTCAACTGGATGTCTAATGACAGAAAGCAAATGACTGGTATCAGTTGCCTGAGTACTGGTGAAAAGAACTGGAAATGATGTGGCACTTGAACAGAGCTACAAGAATCCTAAAGTTTAAAAAGATGAGCAGTTAAATTTCTAAATAATTTTCTTCATTCTTCATTCTTTTTTGGAAAATGGAAAATTTGAGGAGCAATTGAAATTTATGCAGTGGATTCTTTTTGGCTTTAATGATGAAGAATACACCAATAAATTTTATATGTGTATAGAATATACATAAATATACTTTTTTTTTTTTTTTAATAGTGAGAAATAGGACACCAGTGGAGAGAGAGTTTTGCTATCTTTCAAGGAAAAAGTAATTTTCCTTGACAGTTTCTCTATGAAATGGAAAAAAAATAAACTGGAAAGGTTATCTATACAGGTCTGAAACAGATCGTATCTAGAGTTCTAATACAGAAAAAAATCATATTTCTAGATGAAAAGCTTGAAAACGTACGTGACATCCCCATATATGCTTTCAAGTAAATGTAATGAATGCAGTGAAGTATTAAATGTTAACAGCAAATTTGGTGCAAAATATATTGGAATTATAGTTGCGTGATATTGTAAAGTTTAGTTACAGAATAAATGCACTGGAAATACCTAATCATTTCACTGGAAACACTATTCATTGTTGAAAGTGGCTGAAAGGGCTGACATGAAGCAGTAAATGCAGCATTAAAGTAAATCAGTAATAACATCTTTTTAGACATTATTTCATCCTTTTTTCTTTCTAAAGCAAACAATTTCCTGTAATTTTTCTTCTCTCTTTTTTTTCCCCCCTCAAGTTTCAAGTTTTTCCATCACAAGCCTTCCAAAAGAACTGAAGGAAAGGGTTATGAGGATTTTTTTTTCTGAACGTCTTTCTGTGACCATAAATCATGGAAAAAAATTTTAAGAAGTCTGATGGGATATACTGTTTTCATACCAAGCATTATATTTAATTATTTAATTCTTTCAAGCCAGTCCTGGATGGGGAAAAAATACAAATAAAAAATGAAGAAAAAAAAAAGGGGGGGGGGGGGGTGGGCAGGGGGCAGAGGGGAAGATATAAACCAGAGGAAGAATGCATAGCAAATCATCACCAAATCATCAGGTGAACTGCACTTGTAAGTTTTGTCCCATCAGGCCATCCAAAATGAGGCAAATGCATACTGCAGATATGGATCTAGATCTTCTCTATCTTTTTGGTGTTCAGATCAAGGTTTTCTTGTAGTCACTTTATGGAGAAAGAGATCTGTTGTAAAATGTAGATCCCAAATGGAAAAGTCCCAGACTTCTGATGATGATATTCTGGGTTTGGCTTCCATCTGCAAACCTGAACCCACAGCTGACCTTCAAAAGAATTTGGGATGGTCTGGTCTTTTCTTCCTTTCTTTTTTTTTCTTTTTTTTTTTTTTTTTCTTTTCTTTTTGTTTTGGATCTTTGGAGGGTGTGTGCCACTCCCTGTTACAACCACAGCTGCAACCATAGTACCTCATCTCATGGTTTCTCTTACGATATGTTGCATCTTTCATATTACTGCATGGGATATATTTAGTAATGAGGGGAAAGACTTGCTTCTTTTTCCAATATTCCTCAAGTAATCCTCAACCTTAATACAAGCTAAAGATTTTTCTAGCTCATTAATTACATTCATCCTAAGATCATTACTGAGAGTCGTCAAACTCTTTAATAATGAATTTTCACTGAAATGATGGCTTCTAAAAATGACAGAGAGACATTAAATAGTTTACAAAAATAAAACAAGTATTAGGGCTCCACAAATGTTTTGAAGTTTCTCGTCATTATTATTTACTCAGTGAAATCAGTGTACTGAATGAGAAATGCATGTCAATAATTGTTTCCCATGGAGTGTTTTGTTTTGAGACTGTGTTACACCAGTGATTGATAAAGCTTTAAAGGTTTGGAAGTTTGGTTGTTCATATGAACAACTGCTTTTTCCTAAGATTGAAAAGAGACCGAAAGAGGAAATCTATTTCTTTGGGGAAACTGAGGAGTGTCTGTGCTACAACAGAGGGCACTTGGTTAAAAAATGAGACTGATATCTCAATAATCTCTGGGACATGTTTCTGCAAAATTAAAAGCAGGATTCACTACCCATATTTTTATTCAGAGCAAATTTGAGCCAAACCTGCCTTAATCATTTAAGCTGAGCTAAGTTTTGATGGCATATGAGAGCCATCATGAGACATAAGTTCCTTCCATTTTATTCATCCCGTACCAATTCTCTCCAAGTTCTCCTTTGTTCCCTCCTGCATCTGGTTCTGTCCAAAAAAATCCCAGTCTTCACAGGCATCTTCTTCACTTCAGCACTTCCCTTCTTGTCATCCAGGGAGCCTTTTGCCACTTCATTTCTCCCTATCCACCTCGACTTCCCTGCAATATGATACTGAGCTGTCCCCAAAACTCAGGGGAGTTGCACTTAATTTTAGAAAGAGGCCAAAGCCTCTCAGATCAAGATCCAAATCTGAAGTTTCCTGTGTCTTTGGCCTTTTTGATACAGCTTTCCAGTTCTGGCACTCCCATGCTTATTTCATATGTACATTCCCAAGTGTGTGGGAGTGCTGTTGTTTGGGTCAGAGAACTGGAATCCTGGAGCTGGGAACTCACATTCTTATAAATTACTCCCTCCATGGTCTTTAGGACTAGTTGCTAACTTGTTTATTTAAATGACACTGACACAGGGTGTTTCTTGTTTTTTATGCCAACTTGACACACGGTTGACATAATTTTTGGAAGCTCTGTTTATCTAATTTAGAAGCCAATAGCACTTTGAATCTATGAAAACTGGCACAGAATTTCCTAAGTTGGCCTGTGTGAAACTGAAGCACATTAACTCAGCAGCAACTTACGAAAATTAGATGTTAAAACATCCGATTTATCAGTCATCTACATAAACAAAAGTCATATTTAGTGACCTCACAGGATGGGGTTCCGTTGCTTTTTCTTGCAGACCCAGCTTCCTTCCCAACTTTCTTATCCTCCTGATGTCCAGATGCTCCATTCTTCCGATCACCAGCATGGTTGCCAAAGGTCACAGCCTGTGGATCACTGAACTAGATTAGCTTTTCAAATTACTGTGATCATAAACCCTCTTGTCTTAGCAGCAAAACATTACTAACTTGGTAACAAGTTTTTTACCAGTCTACTATCTCCAAAACTGCTGCTGTGAGTCACAGCACAGTTAGCACTGCTTTTAGTGCACTTACCATGTCCTCCAAATTTTGCAGAGCACTGCATGCTATTTTACAGGAGCTCAGGAACTCTGCATTAGACACAGCATGTTCTCCACTTTGACTTGTTTTACTTAAGCAAAGAACTTTGTCACAATGATTTTCCCTGCTTATAGGATGAACTATTGATTCAAACCGTCACTGTAGAGAAATATTAACATTCTCTCAGTCAGTGCTGGAATTTGGCTCTCAAAATGTACTGGAAAGACAGAGATAAAATTTATATTCGAGGCAATTTCTGTGCTGCACATTGAGCCAAGCATCTGAGTTTTCCTTTTAGAAGCGCCCAAAGATGTTATTGCCAAGTCTCACCATTAAACCAGGAGACATGATTTTTGGTCTTTAATTTTGTTTCTCTCATGGGTTTGCATTTTTTCCAAATCTAATTTACATTTTATTCTACATCTGCCTTCTTAGGAGATCAAAGTGTTCATACACTGTACAAATGTAGGTTTCCACACCCATTCCTATTTTTTCAGTTTTAGAAGGCACATTATAACATGTGAAATCAGTTTTTCACAGAGCCAGTAGTAACAGAGGCACATATTTCTGCAGATTAATAATTCTCTTTACTGTAGATCTCATGAATTCTTCTCCTCCCTTTTCCTTCTTTCCTTGTGATTTGAAAGTCCACCTAGTGATTTCAGTGATCAAGTCACATTTATACAATTATCTGCTTCAAAGACATTTTTAAGGAGAAAATTAAAAAACAAAATAAAAGATGAATTGGCAACATGAACAATTTCCTCTTCACTTTAATCATTGCCATAACCATTTAAAAAATAATTAAATCCTGATTTGATGTGGAAAAGATCTTTTCTAACTTGGTGGTAGACACCACCACTATTATCACCACCATAAAAAAGATGGGTAGGAACCAGAAGTGCAGGAGTCTAGACCAGTCAGCTTCACAAAATAGGTGTTGTTTGTTTGTTTGTTTGTGTTTGTTTTTGTTTCGTTTTCCCTGTCCCTAACTTTAGCATTCTGAAAGCTATATATTGGCTCTGAATTACTTGTGTAGGCTTTCTCTGCAGGCAGTGGTGAGAGACGGGTATCTCCCGTTCTAATACAGGTGAGTGCAACAGGTCAGCCCCTGGAACTGGCTGTATCTCTCTACGGGCTTCAGAGGAGACCTATATGACTGACTTAGAATAGATGATGATTTTCTTACAGGTAAATATAGGTGACATGAATTCCGCCCTCCATGTTTTCGTAATGGTGGAGATATACTGTTACTGTCTATGTAACCTACAACTATTTGTGCATGTACATGGATATGCACATACATAAATACACCTATAAATGCATATAAAGAATACATGTATACTTATATATACATATAGAAAACAAATGCCATATGCTAGATGTACCACAGTTGGGCTGATGAACTATAAACACCCTGTTCAGGATGTTTTCCTGCAACCAAACATTAAATTGATATAAATTGCTTTATTCAAAACAATGAAGCACTTCTCTTTCCAATCCTTTAAAGGAATGTAAGCAGAAAGAAAGAAACCCATAAACTATATTAAGGTTGTACAAGTATTTCTAAACCTCCTCTGAATCCCTTTAAAGCTACTCATTCCAAAAAATGATGGTGAAAATATTCAATTAAATGTATTTATTTTACCATGAGAAAAGGTCTGCATTGTGGTGCAATACTGAACTCATAGCACAGCTATGGAGTTGGCAACCAAGATCTGTTATGCATATATAATGCAATATGATATAATGATTGGCTCATCTAGGTAAGATATGCAAAGATATATAGAAAATTCAGTGCCTGTACAGCTAAATATTGGGGCCTACACAGAGCCAATGGGGCAGCGTGGCATGCATTTTTTTTCCCTGAACCTCAACAAAAATGGTAGCCCTAATTACAGTCTACCAGCCTCAGCAATTCCTCCTTCATGCTGGTTTTATTTTGGTTTGTTTCAAATGATACATTTCTTCCCTGGTACCACAAGGACAATAAAATAACAGTCTGAGGCTGCTGTTATTACAATTTCTAAACATGAAGCAAAAACCTATATGAGTGAAAATGGTACTTCATTTTATTTTTTAAACACTTAGAGGCTTGTGAAATGCCATATATCCCATACACCTCTGTGGAAATTAGTATTAAGTAACGCAGAAAATGACCTTGCTTGGTTTCTGTTGGTGGAACAGTGGAACAGCCCTTTTTCTTTCTCTCTCTCTCTCTTTTTTTTTTTTTTATAAGTGAGCAGCATAATTGCATGGAGGTTGAAGTTCCCAGTTCACTTCTTCTAATGAATGAGACATTGATATTTACAGGTGCATATGTATGACATAGCCACATCCCTGCTTTGTTTTCATTTTTATGGAGAACTCGTAGTGCTCAGTGCTAGTAAGTGAGTGTGCAATTACCCCTACGTTTTTATGAACTTGCTTTTCAGACCTCCTGCAGTCTCTGCAGTGAGAGGCATGGTGAACAAGTGGGCAATGTGTGATACAGATCCTGTGAAACTGCCCATCAGCAGACCAAAAATTGTCAGTACAGTCGTGATCATTTGGAATGCATTCATTTCAGCAGATTTTTCCTTGGTTTATTATACTTTGCCTATTTTAACTTTCGAAGTAGAAAAATGTGGTAGAAAAAAATGGCTGCATTTTTTGCTCTTTTGCACACTTTACTATTTTATAAGACATAGATAAGTAGGGATGAACGTTATAAAAAAAATCAGCATGCTCATAATAATGATCTCTAAAAATAAACAACAATCATCCTCTTACAAAGCTGGTTGTCCACAGTAGCTAATAAAACACTAACAGAAAATACTGTGTTCCAGGGACAGCATCTTTTCTGTATTGTTGTTACACACTAAGAATTTCTTTAAAAGGTGGAGTTCTGGAAAAGGAGACACATCCTGGCAGAAGCACAAGCATTTCTTAGAGGGAGTCCACCCACTGGGAAGTTTGTGGAAGCAGCTGTAGGCAGAAGAATGATACCAGTGGGATCTGAAAGTGATCCTCACAATCAGTGAAACAACAGGAGCACTGGACTCATTTCCAACCTTACTGCACCCAAAAAAAAAAAAGTAATGCTGCAATATTTATAGCTGGGAAGTGTGTTGTGCAATCCTCAGTACTCCTCATTGATCTATTTTGGAAGACATTTTAGGTATTAGGAACATTGGTAAAATGATTAGAAAAAGCTCTTTTTTTTTTTTTCAAGATCATTTACTTGCAATTGTAGTTAACCACATCATCTCACTTTAAAAATACAGTTAACAAAAACAACTTAAGACTGCAGTTATAGACCCCAGTAAGTTCCCAGAAGTCCAGCTGAGACTCTCACTCATTTCATTGTTAGTACTTTTTGTATTCTCCAACATGAATGCATTCACATCCATTTTATATCCACTTGTCCTTGTGCCCGCATTGCCCTTCAGAAGAAAGGACCTTTTCCTCCCGGAGACATACTTAGAGAAATAAACGGTATCTTCGCCGAGACTTTCTTTTGCTACATGAAACTAGCAAAATCCTTTTAACTTCTGTTATGTGATGGGGTTTTCCATTCTCTGGTTATTGTCCTAGTCCTTGCTTTCACTTACGCTGGTCTGAATTCACCTGTCAGTGGTGGAAGTAAATCAAGACCGTTCCAGAAGTGCCTCGTGTAATCATGTCAATAGCTCTTTCTTTAACCACAAAACATACCCTAAATCCTTGGTAAACCTTAAAAAAAATGGCTTATGGGGAGCACATGGACATGAAGTATTCTGACCAGTTAAAATCCAGACCCACGGATCACTAGAGATTTGAACCTTCTTCACTAGAGTCGTGTAAGTAACATGCTCATTTTTCAGCCAAAGGACACGACTGACCTTCTCAGCATGGAGCTAAGCATAGCTCTTTCTTAATGATGTTAAAGAGAGGGAAATGTGATAAGGATGGGACTTGTGGGAGTGGTTGTTCCAGGCTGAGAAATTGTACATTAACTTTAATAATAACGTGATAAATCGGTAGTGAAAGCAGAAATTATTATTTGTATTTTTGGATCCTGAAGCCTAGTGTTGACTTCAGACAAAGAAGCCTGCGTTCCTGCCCATCCTGTCCTCCTCTGACATGGGAGGAGCCCAGGATCTCTGCCAGCCATGTCCTCCTCTCGCCTTCTGTTTTTATAAAGCACTTCACGTACATAAATTTTTGCTTAACCTTTTATATTCAGTTATGTATTTTTTTTATATATATATAAAAACACCTACCCTGGAGTTGGAAGAGGAAACTGCGAGGTGGTTTAATATTTATCCCCATTCAGATGTGCCTGTCTGTTGTGGAGGATGCCAGGTGCTTCAAACACTGCCAAACATATGGCAGGGCTGCGGTGCAGCCGCCTCTGACGGGGAGCTGAGCTAATAGCCCCACATGCGTTTCATTTAAAAATACGGACGAGGATTCAATCAAAATGATTTTTGTCATCTTGGTCAGGACTGCATTCAATCTGCGTCGAGAGACATGAAAGGATGCTCTATTGCCCATATTTTATAACAATGACTCATTCAGCTACTATAATCCCACTCAGCTACAGCACAATACTATTCCTTGCCTGTTTCTTTTCTTTCAGCTGTAACTTTTCCTCTGCTATACACAAAACTCAGTGGTTGTCAAGAAGGTCTTGTTAGCACCTGCTTTAGGGGCTACCTACTTATATCCAAGGCTTTGCACTTTCATACTGTTTTTCCCCTCCAACTCTGACCCTTTTTCTCCAAGTAAGAAAATGTGTCTCATCTTCCCCTTGCAGCTAAAGGACAGGAAAGCAGCTACAGTCACAGATCTGTATGATACAACCTTCTTGCCTGATTTGTCTGATGAAAAATGTATAAGCAAGCAGAAAACATTATTATCCCAAAGCAATTTGTACACAAAAGCATTACAACCCTACTCACCCCAGCAGAAGCAGCAGACAACTCAGCTTTATTATTATTATTATTTTGTTTAAAAGGGATTTACCTTCTATCGTGATTTCCTAGACTGGCTCCAATGCTTATTAAAAGAATTGGATCAAAAAAAGCCTTAGTGAAATCCTAGACTGAGTGAACAGTGAATATTCTCACAACAAAATCAGAAATAATAATAATTGGGAGCAACAAACATATAAATTAATCTGTGGGGCTCGTTAGGTAGCATTGGGAAAGACATTCTCTGTCTCAAGAACTGGACTAACTCAGATATTAAAGACAGAAGCAATTTTAGAAGAAACAATCAAATTGAATGAAAAGGTTTTTCTGACCAAAAAAAAAAAAAAAAGTCATTAAATAATCAAACAGCCAGTGCCAGGTTGCACTTGTATCAGGATATGCAATTTCCCCTAAGTCAGTGGGAGAGAAAAAAAGATGGAAATAATGATTATGTGCAGCCCATAAATAAATTAGTAAATTGTATTTTTTTTAAATCTGTTTCCTACCTCCCTGCCTCCCTGCCTCCTACCTTTCCTCCCACCGTGCTAGGTGGGTGAGCTGCAGGATGTTGGCAACCCAGGCAACCCAGGATGGTGGGAACCCTCAGCCAAGCCCTTTGGACCCCTTTCTCCCCACGTAGCAAGGGCAGGTTGGCGGGTGACAGGTCCTTCGTGCCAGCTCCCTCTTGGCCTCCACACGGCGTGACAGCCACCCTCCCCTGGGACATCCCAGACCCGAGGGGCAAGGCGATGGGGACCTCCAGCCACGGGCCCTGGAGGCTTCCAGAGACAGTGCCTGGGGTGGGTTTCTTCGAATGGCTCCGCATTCAGTTCTTGTCAGGCCAGAGGGAGCCGAAGGATGAGCACTGAACAGGATTATTTCAGCTAAATAATCAGCAGGCTGAAGTAAGTGGCTAGACCACAGGTATTTGGAGACAGTAACTGTAAACTTATTGTATGCACTGACTAAAATAGCTTCCCGGCAGCTGTAAGTTATTACATAAACGCTGGAATCTTACATCCTTTAATAACAGCCACCAAGGAACCAGCTCAAATTTACTTTTCTATCATGCACAGCTTTATGAAAAAATATTTTTAAAAAATTCCTCAGCAGATTGTTATAACATTTCTAAAGACACAGCATGTTACAAGAATCCAAGCCAGTTACACCAGGCTAGAGTTTATTAAAAGTCCGATTTTGGTTTAAACCTATAAAATGTATTAAGGACATCCAAGGGGAGGAACTATTTCTGTACCTTTGTATATGCTCATCTCTTCCTTGCAATCAGAGCAGAACATGTGAATCAAAATGCTGATGTTTATGGCCAATGGATGTGGCTGTTTCTCAGGCTATGTGTGTGTTCAGGGAAGATATTCCCCTGGTTAGGGACTGAAGGTGTCTCGGGTCAGAAACCAGCTTGCCTCGCGTGTTCTGCTTCCAAGGCAGGGAGAGGGGTGCTTCTGAGCCTCGCATCCTACTGTGCTCAGCGTGTCTGGGAATATAGCAGCTGGACAGTGTTTAACATGCATGGTTGGGGATACAGGCTACCTCTTACCAGCTAAGCTGCTTCTAGGATCCTCCAAGGTGAATATGTCTACATTTATAGAAGCAGATCACTAAATAAAACCGGTGACAGTCTATTTCCATGCACTGTAACCAGTAAAGTACACGCTCCCACTCAGGAACATAACACGTTTTGAAACAAAATGAAGACAGATCCTCCTTTCTCCCTTGCACTGAGTACACAGGACTGACACTGTATGACGTTCATACACCTAGCAGAATTACTTCTGTTTGAGATTATAATATGCAAAATGCAAAGCTGACTCATACACTATGGAGAATACTTTCAAACTGAGAAGCAGAGATGAGCTGAATATTAGAGGGGCCAGGAGAGGCAGAGATGCTGATCAGATGTAAAATGGAAATCTGCAGCTCTGTGAAGGGGACCAGGCTACGGATGAGGTGCTGATATCAGGAGTTTAAGCCTGCGATGAGCCCTTTTGTTGATTTTCTCCAGCAGAACGAGGTAAGGTTTGTTCATTGTGTTCATTTGCACCTCAGCTGTATAATCTCATGCCTCAAGTTTTTCTGGGACTTTTAGGCAAAGAAATAGGGATCTTTTATTTCCCTTCTTCCCTCAGACTTGAACTCTGTGACTTTTTTGGCTCCCATCTGAAGCATCAGAGATAAGTCTCACCTAGAGCCTGGACAGGCTATATTGGCGCTTCTATTGAAACACAAATGTCTCAGGTGCCTTCAAGGTGTACGCAGAAGGCTATACATACCACCTGCCAGATCTGGGTTTGCAAAGGGATTTTCTTCAAAATCAGATTGGTGGGAATGGTTGAATGTTATCTACATTCCTCTGTAGGACAGAGTGTGGTATAAAGGTTAGGATCATCTGATAATCAACTAAGAGCATGAATGCTAATGAAAACTCAAATCAGCAGTGAAACTCTTGACCCCCAGCTGTCTCTGCAACATACAACAGTGTGTTGGGTCTTTTGCTACAGATCCGCCTGTTGTTACAGGGAGTTGGCAAGCTTTCTGCGGCTCCTTTGTGCCTGAACATTTACTGAATGGTCAAATGCACTAACAGAGGGCTGGGCACAGTAATCTAAATGGTTCTTTACAGACCACAGTCATGTAATAACTTTACTTTTTTGCACAGGCAGTGCAGCTATGTGAACAACAGAAAGGTGGGCGATGTGCCCTAGCAGGGGCATCACGAAGCAGCAGATGTTCAGTACACTCGGTTTCCAAATGAGTGACCTGGTGGTCGTTCACTAGGAGCTGGGGCCATGAGCATGTGTGCAATGCTACTGGGACAGACCTCCTGAACTACTAACAGTGACCTTTTCTAAAAAATTCAGTTCTAATATTCAGTATCTGCTTCTGCTCTGATGCTGTAAAATTCCTATGCAGTTGTTTCACAAAAGCTTCTATTTCAATATGTCTTAAATATCGTATTAAAAGAATTATTCTGCTATTATCATTTAATCCAATGTGGTACGAACATGACATTTGACAGCCTATGACTGAAAAATCCAGCTGCCTTTCTGGATTACCAGCATAAAGTTTTACAGCTGTATGTGGCAAGCTAGTAGGGTCAGCAAAAAACGGAGCCTGAATTTTCTATGCAGATCAGTAAAGCTGCCGCTGAATTGTTATTCTTTCCCTTAGTGGGAGCCTCAAGAGACCAAATGAGCTGAATTATCTTCTCTTCACTAGTGGACCCATCTCTCAGGGGAAAGGTCAGAAATAAGACATGGCAGGGAGTGTAGGAAAAGGGTTGGGTACACTTTGAAGTCTTCAGACGTGTGGTAGTCGATAACTCAGGTGTGAGGGCCCACCTAAACAGCCATTCTGTTTCCCACTTTACAAAAATCCTTGCATGAAACTTCTTCCCATGGAAATACATTTTAGGTGGTCGGGCTGAAGCAGGATGAGGGTTATGCTTGGCAGCAGGTGGTTTTTGTAAATTAGTGACCAGAAGGAAGTCGGGTGTGTATCCCAGCATATGAAGCTCCTGCACAGCCCAGCCATCCCTGCCCTCCACACAAGCAAGGACCGTCGAGGTCGTGACACAGCAGAGTACTCACAGGTTACTTGTGAGGTAGAGAAGCAGGTTCGTAACACTAATATTGGTTAGTGAGAGCTTGGGGCTTCAAAGCATTATGCTGCATAAACCCAGAACAAAGAAACAGTCACTACCCCAAAGTTTTACTAAGTAGTAATTTAATCTGAGTAATCTCATCTAAGTGATTTACATTTTAATAAATCAGACTAGCAAAATGTGAATAATATAGAAGGCACAGAGCTCATTTCATTTAATTTATTTATTCTGGAAAGGGGGAAGAGTATCCATTTAGGAAGCAGACTTTGGGCACATGGCAATCAGGTGTGGTTGAGAGATATTTCACAAAACTAGGAACTGATTCAATTTTTGTTGAATGCATTCCTTACAGTGATTTCACTTCGTTATATTACTATCCATGGAATATACTAAACACTCTCTGAATAGTTACAATTCTTTAGAATTTTGAGCTAGAAAAATCACAGCTTGTGATGAAGAGTGGAAAACTTCAAATGTGGAAAATATAACTCTTCCCTCCCAACACTGAATAGCTTTTTTTTTCTGAAAAACAGCCAGCAAACCACCCTAAATTGCTTTAAAATTACATTGAGGAACACAATTGCAATATATTAAAAAGGTTGACACACACAAAAAAATCGTTCTTCTCAAAAAAGACCAACTTGTGTTCAGTCGCGATGAATGGCTCAGCTACAACACAACAAAGGGTGCAGAAGTCCGGCTCTCTTTCCTCGGGCAGCACTTTCACAGAAAACAAACGGGTTGTTTCCTGGGGAAGATGAGGCGACACATGAAAGCTAGGCAAGGAGTAGATGGGAACAGTGAAGAAGCACCAGGAAAGGCAGGAAAGAGCGGACTTCAACAACAAAAAGCCGGCTGTTAATAAGCAGTAGCAAGGTAATCCTCCAAACGTGATCCTGTGTAATTAAGCGTGGAGCTGCGGGGAACCTGGCACAGAGAGGTACGACTTCACAGTTATGAACAGCGAAATGAACCCAACCACTCGAAATCTGCTGTTTTCCTTCTCTTTCAACTCAACACTCTACTTCTGTAAACATGCCCGTGTGGATGAAATACTCTTCCTTTCTGAGCAGTGGTCTTCACAGATGCTTTCCTTCCGAGCAGGACCATCCCCACACCGTGCGGCATCATCGCCAGCCTCCCCGTGAACAAAGGGAAAGAGGGAGAGAGAAGGGAGGAAAAGCATGATTTACATCACAGTCACTCCTCGAGGCCCCCGTAGGCTGGGCTGGCCCAGCAGCTCTGCCACGCGTGGGGCATGCAGAGGGTGCCAGTGGAAGCAGGAGAGACGGGGAGCGCTGGTGGCGAGGATGGGGAAAAGGGACTGAGCAGGCTGGTCTGGTAACTGAAGGTTCGTATAGGCAATCTGTATCACTTTCATTTAAATGACAGATGGGCCCTCTGAGGGGAGCCTCTTTTGTGGCCTGGCCAGTCAATGGCACAGCCGGGGATAAAACCCAGGGGTGAGATGTCCACCCCTCCTTCAGCCTTTTACTATGGGATCAAAGGGCTGGAGAATGGGTAAACCTTGGTTGCAGAATGGCAGGGCTCTCAGGCAGGTCACACAGGGACAGTCATGTGCTGCCCCTGAGGCTCTCCAGACGCTTCCAGGGCTGGAAGTGTGCGGTGACCTCCTGGTGGGACGGTGCCTGGGCACAAGAGTGCACTGGGATGCTGAGCAGGGCAATCCAGCAAGGACAGCACAAATCACTCTGACCTGGAGCTGCAGGGGAGCCTCTACAAACCCAGAACAGGAAAGGATTTAAGCCATTTTCCTAACCTGACCTCTGTGCTGAGCCTCTGCCAAAGTTAGCACAATTCGAATATTTCCTACGTGTGTGTGTCCCAGTGTCAGCACTGGGTATTTGACTCTTACGGTACCAATTTCTGCTCAAACAGCTTTTACCATCTCAGCTTTTCCCACTCCTTCTAACGTAAAATACCTTATCAGCAGCCAGTTAATTACAGCAAGCATTTGAAGGCTAGGGATGAACTGAGAACAGCTGAAGCGGCCATAGGAATTTAGGGAAGCAATATTAATTGAATTATCCCAATTGCAAGCAGAGGTTTGTTCTCCAGAGTCCCACTACCACAAAATTGAGGCGATCCGTTCCAGCTCCCAGCCCCAAAGCAAGGCTACCAACGCTCAGCCTCTCCTAGCAGATGCTGATCTGAGTGGTGCTTAACAGGCTCAGTGATGGAGATCCTGCAGGCTGCCTCTGCAGCCTCGTCCTGATAGTGAGAAACATTCACTTCAGTGGCTCACTGCTCCAGAGGGTCCAAATCTGGCCTTTGAGCTTAGGCCCATCTTTGAAAAAAGTACTCCCAAGTTTTACCTTTTTCTTTTGCAAAAGTGAAAACAAATAAACTGTCTCCTCCCTGATAAGGTGTGCTTAAATGATGATGAGTTTCACACCCTTTTGATTGCTCTCCCAAATGTCTTTTGACACTCGTTCCTACCTCCTGTACCAAAGGAGGAGGTGTGATATAACCAGCAACCCAAAAGAAAGCAGCAAGTGCAGTTCTTGACCGAATGCCCTCTCTTTCTAACCACTGTTTTTAAACCTTTATTTTCCCAGGAAGAACAATTTTACCAAGTGCCTGGTAAAGCAAAGGAGTATGAATTCCTCAGCAGTGAAGCGAGCAATCTATCAGGTGAAAAACAGTGGGAATAGGATTTCTGTTAGCAAGGCTGATTCAACCTTTACTACTCATGAAGATTTTGACGGATTATGTGATATCAAGTCAAGCAAATGTACACACCATTACATTAATGCAGTAAGATGTTCTTTGGCGGCTTACCCCTAAGGACCCTGCAGGACTGTGAGGGTGCTAGCAGTGCTGTCCAAGTCTGAAGAACTTTGATGACAGTAAAATGGAGACATCTGAAACTATTGAAAAAATATGGGTTCAGCTGAGTGGAGCACATCACTGTCCAGGGATGTGTCTGCTTTATATCCATCCAAAAACTTCTCCTGAGTGGAAATTAGGTAGCCAGCATTGTGCTGAAAAAGCACTGATTTTGCTCTTTTAAGGAAATGTATCTCCCTTTTGGGAAGGGATGCATTGCTAAATTCACCAGTCTTGAATCAGATGTTGAGATAGTGTAGATCTGATGGAGAGGGAACACGTTACACTCCAAATGAAACAAAATCAAACAAGAGGGGTTTCTGTCTTCTGCAGCCAGAAAGACAGAGCCTGCAGAAATTATAATAAGGCACTGCTGTGACTCATTGCATCAATAATAATTTGCCCAGTATCTGGGCGTCCTGCTGGATTTATCTGTTGTCTTTTGTCTTATGCTTTATATGCAAGAAATCTGGGGCAGAAATCATCTTTTCTGTTTGGACAGGAGGCATCAAGCTCTGAAAGTGCTAATTGCTGCCCTAATATAAACTAATAAGCAATAACAATCACCACATAATGACTGGATACTGGGAACGATGGCAGGGCATGCTGTTCTCTCTGGTAGCAACTGACGGTGTAGGAAAATTGGGTAATTGTCATCTACTACTGCTGACTGAATCAGAAAAGGGTACGTCCTGTATTTATGTCGGTTGGGGTGCTCACCAGATTATCTATGAAGTCAGGCTTGCCAGCTCTTGAAATGCAATTTGGGAGATAACTGGATCAGTTCTTCCCAACGGATGTAAAGCAATGAAGGCTCTGATGAGAGACAAAAGGGGAAGGATTTGGTCAGAAGAACATAACTTCCAAATTAAACACAAGGAAAAAAAAAAAAGCTCAAAGAAGGGCTTTAGGAAGGAAGGGGGGAGAAAAGCAGAGATAAAGAAAAATAGAGATACTGTAGAGGGATCATGGTTGTCTGTTAGAGTGCATGTCGTTGGGCATGGGAATGAAAGGAAGATGTCGTCATCCCATTTTCTGTGCACTGAATCTTTAAATTGTAGATGAATCTCTTTCCCTGCTGTGGGGGCAGCTCCGAAGCAGCTGCTGTCTTGTGCTTCAGTGCAGAGGCAGAATAGTGCCAGAGCAAGGTGCTTTCCTCCTCTTTGCTGGCTATAACTTCTTTTTAAAATATTTTATTTGAATTTATTTTTTGCAATCATAGAATCATAGGATATCTGAGTTGGAAGGGCCCTAAAAGGATCATCGAGTCCAGGTCCTGGGTCCCCAAAGGACAACCCCCTCAAAAAAATGTAATTAAAAATAAAAATAAAACCATGTGTCTGAGAGTGTTGTCCAAATGCTTCTTGAACGCTGCCAGGCTTGTTGCCGTGACCACTTCCCTGGGGAGCCCGTCCCAGTGCCCGACCACCCTCTGGGTGCAGAACCTTTCCCTAACCCCCAGCCTGACCCTCCCCTGTCCCAGCTCCATGCCGTTCCCTCGGGTCCTGTCGCTGTCTCCAGAGAGCAGAGCTCAGCGCCTGCCCCTCCGCTCCCCTCGTGAGGAAGTTGTAGACCACGAGTGTTCTCCTTCTACAAAAAGCATAAGAAATCTAGCCTGGAAGAGACAAGCAATCTATTCTGTCAAATAGGACTGAAAATTCAGTCCTGTGTTGGCAAATGTAACTGTGCTGGGCACTGACTGCACCCACTTAGAACCATCCCCACAAGCAGGAGGTACCAGGGTGGCACCACGCACCAGCAAGGCTGGACATCAGAATACATGTACATCCATGCTGCAGCATCACATACACACACAGCTTTCTCTCAGCCCTATTTGGGTTATCTCCATCACTACTCAACCTGAAAATGTGCCATCAGTAGTCAGTTCAGAGCATCATGCCCTTAAGTGTGGTCGGAACTGCTCCGATTGCTGCTTTTCTTGTTCATCTCCATATTGACAGAGCCAGAAATCAGTGGGGTCATAGGCTTAGCTTCTGCCTTGGACTCCCTGGAATATTTCTCCCCATACACTGGACGCTGTAATGCGCAGTACAAATGCCCCATTTCTCTATGAAAGTCTCTGCCTTTTGCATAATTTCATGCAAATGGAGTCACTGCACCGCAGACCTTTAACTTGCATTAACCCCCTCAAATATCACTAGCAGTAGAATATCCTAAGGGTTATTCTCATTCCACTGTGAATTTATCCAGAAGCTAATACTCATTCATGTGTTTTTTTTTCTAAAAATGCCATAATAGCCTAAGTGCACACTTTCATCCATTAACCTCATATTGATGAAGACAGCACAAAACTCACAGGGCTAAATTCTAACCTGAGTTCAGCTCGTAGACCTCAGTGCAGTTGAATGCACAGAGCTGAGCTCCAATTTTGACTCATGCGTGAGAAACAGAAAGACTGTAAAATGTACTTGTTGTGACTATGCAGGAATTACACATATGAAAAATTACAGTGGTGCAAGTCTGTCCATCAAGAAAATGACAGCCTGAGGAAATTGTATCTTTCAGCCCTTCTTCCCCATCGGCAACACGAATTGTTTTGAAAACATTGAGTCTGACTACTCACTGCACTGGCTCCCTATAGGGGTTCTCTTCAGATTCATGTTCCCATTAAATGGCCTAAAAATTTGTGGAGGTAAGGAATGCACTTGACTACTGAATTGCTTTGGCATGAGGTATTCATCTGTAACAAGCAATAATGACTTTTGTGCAAGATGGAGAGCTTTACAGGAATCAGAGCCAGTGCTGTGGATGTTGTTTGAAGTGGCCTGTGCATTTGACAAGGTCAATAATCAACCCTAATTAGTAAAAAAAAAAAAAAAACAAAAAAAAAAAAACAAAAAAAACCACAAAAACTAGGAATTAAAAAAAAGAAAAGAAAATGCAAAGCATAGAGTTTTTAATCTTCTAGAAATGTCTATGTACATGCAATAAAAGTAATACTGTTAATGACACACGTCCTTATGTTCTGTGCCCTCAAAAAGCATTCCAATGAAGCATTCAACGACAGTGGAGGGAATATATATGAGCTTGAACAGAACGAAAAAGAATATTAGCAAATGACATACAAAATAAAAGGAAATACATGGTCTTTCAGTCGCCAGGTCACTGGGTGAAATCCAGCTTACATGCGCAGTGATGGAGGTCACTGCTATTTGATGGTTTGGTTGTCAATATGAAGTTGGCTTCTGAGCCATGGGCCATCGGAACTGTTCCTCCTTCCCAAGAAATGAAGGTACGATGTTGTTTTCATAATCCCTTATCCTTTGCTCATTTAAATTCCAATAACATTAATATTTGATAATTCCTGGTACATGCATGTACCTCTTGAATGCTTTATTACCTTGCAACTCACACATCATTATTACTAAACAAGGGTGCAGTAAAACTGCATTTGGTTTTACAGTATCTAACGAATTATTTTCTTAGGTGGAAATAACCATGCAGGAAAAAACTAGTAGAAAATCAGACCATATCTCTAACAAAATTTCTTAATCAACTGAAAGATATCTGGTACCTTTACCTTTAATTAAAAACTCTGGGGTACATTTACAGTGGCACTAAAAATACGCAAAATGTTTATGGAAAGAAAATCAAATGTAAAAACTCAAGTGACTAACAGAACTTATTATAGTTGCGGAAGGGTAGACAGACAGTCCTTCAGACTTTCTAGTTTTAATCCTGATATGTCGTAAGCCAATTTTCTATCTATCTGCAAAGTATGATATTTTTTTCACACCTTGCCTTTAAAAAGCAATAATGTATTTTCAGCTACAAAAGACTTTGCAAAAGTTTACTGAGAACACTGAATAAGACGGGTATTTTCATTTTTTATGAGATTTTTTCAGTCATTAATTTAAGCCAGCAGCATGCAGGCTGTCTGCAGCAAATAAAATATTCACAACTATGAAGTGGAAGAAAGGTAACCAAACTTCTCAAAAAAGTAAACTTGGGTTTGCCTCTGCAAAACCCATCTGTGTCACACATGCAAGAATGAACAGTGGGATAAGCTTTTATTATTTTTCAGAAAATAAAAGAAATCCCATTCAATGGCATCCCTTGTCAAAAAATACACATTTAGTAATCGAATTGGAGCGCAGAAAACATGAGAGCAATATACTTTAGAAAGAAAGGCTCTGCACCACGCTTGAATAAAACATGCTTTCACTAGCAACCTACTCATGTCAGCAGGACAATTCTTGCTTGTGTGAAGGACTCAGTAGAGGATCTCCGCAGTCAAGACCTAAGTGGTCATATCAGTTTAAAGAGTTAAATAAAATTAATTTAATGTTTTTAAACGCAGTCTCCTGTAGCTTTTTCCCCTGCAGGAGATGCGAGCAGGGCTGCTTCAGGCCAGGCAGCAGGCGGGCAGGTGCTTTGACCTAATACGGCCATGACATCTGCAGCTATTTATCAGTGGTGTTGTTGCCTATCATTTACAAGAAAGTAAAATATGCAAAATGACCTTATCCTCCCAGTCCACGTTCTTGGGCTTTGCCTTATACTCTCCTGCACCTTTGCATTTTTTATACCTCTGCAAACAGCCCTATGGCTTGGTCACAGCCCAGAGCCCAACATGTGCTTGTTGACTGCCCTGTTCAAAGTGGAAAGTTGAGAAATGAATTGTCCAAACTCTGGTGACCAAATTCAGGCCCAGCATGAGCAGGTGGAGCAGGCCTTGACGCCTGTGACCACTCACGTACCTACACAGCGCCTGGAATTGCAGGCAACCAGCTGTGAGCCTGCCCCATCCTCCTCCTTTGACTGACACCTCCTGGAGTCACACACTGCAGTGTCTTTACACGAGTTGATCTCAGATAAAAAGGCCTTAAAAATAAGAGGAGAAAGGGCAGAAGGCTAATTATTCATTTTTAAATGCTTTTAATGTCATTCAGTATGATTTGGACTCACATGGCTGATCCCAGTCCTCTGACTACAACCGTGGGGAGAGTAAACTCACTGTCACGAACTTCATAGGGCTATCCCACTGCTTGGTTAGACATTTACTGCTCAGTCTGCTTAGACCCCTGCACTATTTTTTTTAACTTATTTTACCTTTCTAACTTATCCCTAGTTATGGCCACTCTAAAACCAAGGTGAGTGACTTTATATGATTTAGGGTCGTGTTTTTACAGACTTCCGCATAACCTCAGGCTGTGACCTCTACTTTGGTGTCTCAGTTCCACAAAAATTGCTTGTATGAGCAATATTGGCACCAGCAGGGTAACAGCAGTGGGATTTTGTTGTCAGCCATTATCAGACAGATAGCTTTAGGCCAGTGTTAGTTAATGGAGGCGTGACACACACGTACAGTCCATCCAGTGTCAGACTCCGGAAGGAACCATCAAGACAGGGACAACATCTCACTGTTTAGTTTGCTGCTTTGCTCTTACCTGCCCTCACATCAAATCTGTCAGCCTTTCTAATACCAGACCTACATACAGCTTTTTGTGTCTCTGTTTCCGCTACTCAGAAGAACGCACCATTCTTTCACCTCAACATTGAAAAGGGCTGAGAAGATACCTAAAGATACATTAGATCGCACAGAAAGTTATGGGCTGAATGCATTCTAGTATTTCGGGAAACGAGATATTGTGAGGAGAACTTTCTTTGTGATTGTTTGCTGCTGGGTTTCCAGCTCCTTCCTCCAAGGCATCTGCAGTTAGCTGTTAGCTGCTCCCCAGTAAGCCACATCACCCTGCGCAGTGCAGCAGATCCACGTGCTAACTGCCAATAGTTGCATAAAGACTTGTGAGTGGGCAATAAAAATGCCAGCTGATACCAAAGTTAACATTTTGCAACGAGGCTGGAGGTTGCACAAAGAAAAAGGAAAGCAGTCATCACCGCCCCGTTTTACAGACCACAGACCCAAAACAAGGTCATGGGAGAGATCTGTATCTCTGGCCAGAGCAGCAGCAGGATTATCAGGCTGCCCTCTTTATGTATTACCCAGAAAAATCTCCAAACAAACCAGAATTGTACAGGAACGTGATGTTCGCTTATGAGAGGAATGGCCTTAAAATACTTACTCATTTTGCTTGGCATTCTGTTCTCCCCAAGCAATTTTATAGTGTGGATGGAGTATTTCAAAAAGATTCTTCATACGATGGGAAAAATTCTATTTTTTTCAACAGTGGGAAACCAACTGAACAAATTATATACTTCAACTTCTACAAACAAACTGCCTTTAGTACCTGCAATTGGGAGTACTGCAGCAATATTGGGATGAATCGATCCACCTGCCCTCTGAAAACGATCTTTTCTATACAATGTTATATGCTGCAAAATTTTATAAGCATTTATTTTAAATATGCTTTGCCTTATAACAGTTTCCTTGGCACAGGATTTCATCCACATATTTTGAAATGTCTTTAATAATTTATTCTTGAGTCCATCCATATCAATGTTTAATTGTGGATTTTAGGGGGGGAGTATAAAACATTTCAGGCACAGTCAACTCCAAATTCACCCAGTGTGGCTACACGTTATCTATGGGAGGATAGTTGTGAGGGGGAAAGTGGAGGTTTGCCAGATAAATATTGCTCAAAGAAGGTTTAAGTTTCCAAGTGATGGAATTCACACAGTCTAAGATAACGTCTTGAAAACTGGGTCATACAGGCTTGAACCTGACCCCTCTTACAAAGTCCATATACTTCCTCAGATTGCCAGCCAGTTTTATGGTCAGCCAGTCTGGAGACTTATAGGTACTGTAATGATGATGATCAGAAACCATGAGGTCAGAAGTCCGGCCCCACAAGGAGGTCTGAAGATACGGTTCCTACATTCTGTGGTAGAAAACACATCAAAGTTCCTTGGAAGAAACTCTGCATCCTTTCAGCCACCCTGGAGATGATTTTGTCAAGCTTCAGTGTGATAAATCCAATGTGAAAATGCTCAGCAATGTAAGGGTTCAACAGCCCTGCCCTATATTCTTGTTTCTGGTAGCCATTTTTTAAATCTGTCTGTAGATGAGGGAGTTAAATGTTAAATTTCACCTCCTTCCCGACTCACGTTACAAGGCTTATCTAATTCACATTTATGTGAAGTCTGATTCCCCTGCTAAGTGCTTTTACTCTCCCACCCAATTTGGCATACAACGAACAGTGCACAAAATAGCTTTAATTGATTTGTACAGGTATTAAAACAGATTATCATCTACACAGATTTGGAGAGCAGTCACTGTGTGTTAGCCAAATGGATGATGCAAACTATAATTATTTACAGAGGGTTTCTGAGAGCTGGGTATTAGCAGGGAGTAGACCATGTTAGACAGCAAAAGAATTTCACGTTTACCCATCAGATGACAAAGAAGGTCCAAACATAATCAGGAGATGAACTGAACATCCAGGAATTAATTATTTAAAACATCAGCGTGGTTATTAAGAATAAAATTTTCATACAAAGGCTCTTGATCTTAGCTATTCCTGCAAATGGTATGCATGATGAAATGCATCCATTTCCAGTGCAGACCAGAACTTTCTACCCAGGTGCAAAATGAAGTGCCTTATGCAGAAGGCACAACCGAGCATATGCGTGTAGCTCCAGCTAGAAATCCCTGCTCTAAAATCCATGCCTGCCCAATATCCGGTGGTGAATATCGACGTACTGACATATGGCTGATAAATACGCAATGCAAATTGCACCAAATTGCCACCTTCAGCATGCGATTAATAAAGGAGAGGGGGGCACAAGAGAGGCAGCCCCCCTCCTGCAAAAGCTTTTGTCCCTTATTTTGGGACGTTACTTTGTCCCTTATTCCTTATTTTGGAATACTGTCACCCATCCACCCCACCCCACACTACCACCACTGCCCATGCTCTGGCCTGGCACGGGGACGGCAGGATGGCCATGGGCTCACGGCACGGCTCCAACCCGATGCAGCACCAGGCCACGCCAGCTGCCTGTGGAAGACGACAAACCCAGGACAGGCACGCAGCGATCTTTCCGTGCAGCGTCCACAGTGGCCGCGCTTTTATAATAAATGAAATTGTGGAAGGAAAATGAAAAACCTTGCCTGGAGAAAAAGGAGGCAAGCTGTGAAGATGTTGAGTAAAAGACTCCCTTTTGTGCACAAAGGGGGGAGGTTGTTTTTCCAAGGGCACGGGACGCTTTTACATGATCAGGGCTATAGAAACTGCAAAAGAAATTGTATAGTGTGTTCTTTAATCAAATGCCTATGACAGCTGAATTAAAACATTATTTAATGGAGTTTGCTCTGAGATTTGAAGTTTGTTTCTCTTTGTTCCGCAGCCCAGGAGACCACTCTTTCTTTATGTCTCCCTGATGTATGAAATCACTGCAGTGTCCCTCACACTGCTTCAGGAATAACGAAGGCTGGAAAAATACTTTTCTCAGGTAATAAACTCATAGCTGGCCTGATTTTTTTTCCCTTTTATAATGAATATGCAGCTGAACAGTCAGTCTCCTTATTCAGCAATGACCAGTGCACAGTTCTGACCAAAACCCTGTTGTTGCAGCTGATTTTGAAAGGTGTCTGTTCAGAAGAAAGTAAACGCCAAAGAAACTCTCTCCTGTGAGTTTTATGCTATTGCACAATAACACACACAGCTTCTAGGCTTTGACTGAAAAATAAGTCTTGAAAGATAACTATTGAAAAATACTTACATTACAGACTTTAAGGGGACTTTTCACACAATGTTAGCTGCTTACTTACATGGTTGCACAGAGGTCTGAGGACAAAGTATTAGTAATAATTATTGTTCTCTAAAAACATGCAAAAGCGTTCAGGAAAGGTTGGGCTTGGTGTTCAAATGCTGCATAATTTAAAATATTGATTATTCTATGGTATGATTACAAAAAAAAAGAAACGAACAAACAAACAAAAAAAACCACTTCCCAGCAAAGCTTTGAGAAGTATTAACTAGCTCTAGAAAGGTACCAGGATGGGTTTCATAGTTATAGAAATTTATTGTATATCCACATGGATTTTTTCATCCCCAAGAACCTCAAAAGGCATATAAACCAGGACTGAATTTTATCTTATGGTTATAGGAAACATGCAGTTTCTGTTTTCAAAGCCCCATTCCAGCTTATAGGAGTTGTCTGCTTGAGCTAAGGTCGGCCACTTTTTCTGCAGTGCATGGGCTGATGTATTGTGTGCAGGTCCAGCACAGTCCTCTCCCACCCTCTGGCCTGATCTTCCTTACCGTGTATTACTATCTACATGTTTCCTCCTTAGCTAATGGAATAAAGGAAACCTGATCAAATTTCAAAGGCTGAAATACTTACCATACAAATAAAAGAGTAAAATGAAATCTGATTGTGGTAGACCCAGATTTTATTCAGAGATGTTACTGGTATTGGTTTTAGAAATCAGTGAGACTAAAAAAAAAATAAAAATCTTGTCAAATAAAATCTTACAGTGAAATTAAAAATTTCTGCTGAAATTGGAAAATAAGTTATTATTGTGTAGTAACACCGTTTTGAAAACAATGCCATATAACCTTTAATTACTTCAGTTTAAATGTATTTATTTATGGCACTCACCGCTGACCTATTCTTATCTTACGATCTTTTTATAGGCAACTGTTCTTTCACAGTAGCCCTTCTTCTGTGGATAGAGAGACTTGTACTTTTATTATAACTAAAGTGCAGGTATAGCTTTGTCAAGACAAAGTAATTACATCAAACACAGACCTGATCTAGTCTAATAATGACAAAGCTACACAGCTGAAATGCATGCTCCTCTCCTCCTGGGAAATCTAAAACCCACAGAGGTGTTGCTTCAGGTAAATACATCTTAGAGGCTTTCTGGTTTCGTTGCTCACTGATGTATTTGTCATTACCAGAAGAGGATGTCATGGGACAGAATTTAAAGTTTTTTGGAGAGCAGGCGACATAGAGCTGGCCTTAATTTGTGTTTTTTTTTCTCTAAAGTTACTTGGCATTGTGGATCTCTAAATAAATATCAAGTGATTCACAATCAAACAGGCAAGCAAGAAACGACAAGTGTTTTGACAGTGCTCAAAATACTTTGAGGTATTTTTAGCATATTTCTGAGTCGTATTAGCTTAACCTGTAATAGAATATAAATGAGCCCATATGGCAGAGATGTAATTATGTTCCATGTGAGAAATCCCTGTGGTAGATTTGGGGAAAAAAACTCACCACATGTGCCTTCTGGAGGGCACGATTTACACATGATTACCTACTCATTTGCATCGAGAAGAATATGAAGTAACACAATGCTAACAACACTGTAATGAAAAGGGCAAGCAAAGACTCCAGATCCCTGGGGGTGCTGATCCCTCTGACTGACATCCAGTTAGGAGCAGGGAATTCTTCCCTTTAGGGAGTACATTTTATGAAGCGATCTTTGATTATGTGGGCACAGTAATCACGAGTCTTAATTATTATTACTGTGAGAGAATGGGCTACAAATCTCCAGGGAACGTCTCTGTCACAGATACTTTGCCGGCGATTGCTGAAAATGAGTGTTTTCCCAAGGATCATTTTCATTCCAACCTGATATTTAGCTGAAGTTTCTTTGACTACTAGTCATGAAACATTAAATATAGATTAGAGGCAGAGAGATGTTGAAAGTTAAAATTCACCGGAGGTGCACACCCGTGCACTTGAGAGACAGCCCCAAATGTTGTCCAGATGTTGTAGCAACAAGGCTGAGGGTTCCCAAGCTGCAGCACAGCCACAACAGAAGAGAAAGTGGATGTTTAGCATTCCACCGGCCTTCTGTTTAGTTTACTTGTAGTGTATTAATTTAGCAGAAAGTCCTAACAGCCTGTTAGCGGTAGATGTTACCAAGTGTACACTACCCTGAAAGAATGAAGAAATTCTTTTATAGCAATAAAGGGAGTAATTCAAAGCATGTAATTGATTTTCCACATTTTCAAACTGTGATAAGACTAAGCTTTAGCAACAGAAACATATGTTTGCAGTTTTGTCAATGTTCCTCAATGAATAATAATAAAAAAAAAAATAGGACCTATAACTTATTGGTTAGATTGTTAACATGCATTGGGCATTTCAGTGGCTATTAAAGCACTTGCCAAAATAATATCATCTTCTCAACAGACTCAGAGGTGGTAGGGATTGTTTTATGCCACAGGACATGTTTTCGTGATTATCTAAACTAGCTCTTTTCGCAGGGGAACGTGACAGAAGAACATCACGGCTTTCTTAATGAGCTAATGTCACATTTATATGCCATCCTCCCTTACCTCCTCCATCCTTTTCACTCCAGAGTGGCTTCACGACACAGCTCCTGTCTTTGCTTACCCCTGCAGCATCCTAGCCCACCTGCTGAGCGGTGCGGTGTCTGATGGCCATGCTGCCGCCCTCAGTCTTCACTCCAGGTGTTAAGGTCCACTCTGAAGCTCCTGATGAACCTCCCTGATAACGTCCACCAGAAGAACTCAGAGCAGAAGCATTTGAGTAATTTCCAAATGTCAAGCAGTGCACTGCAGGACAGCAGCAGAAGGCTCAGGTGAACCCCTGCAGCTGTCATTTCAGATAGAGCTGAAGTCCAGAAGGAACATTTAGATTTATTTAACCTGGCCTTTTGCCTCAAACAAGCCTCAGAATTGTATCAGGAATACCTGCATCAAATATAATAATTTGATGATGTGTAAGAACTTTTTTTTTTTTTTTTTTTTTTTTTTTATCTTTTGGAAAGATAGACTCTGAATTTAAAGTCAAGTAACAGAGTTTCCAGCAAAACCTTTCAATGTTTCTCTCATTAAGCAGTTTTATTGTTAAAAATACATGCTTGCTTACATATTAACCATGCCAACATTTATCAGTAGAGTTCAGAAAGGTATTTGTGTTCTCCTGACACCAGAAAGAAGACAGTGCAGAGTGCTATGGCCAAACTACCAAGCCCCAGGCACTTGTCGTGATGTTTCAGCAAGAGGTCACTTTCCTGTCCTTACAGGAAACTTTACAACTTCAGTCTTCTTCCCATCTTGCATTGTGAGAAACCTCAGATGCTTAGTAGCTCCTTTGTGGGAAGGAAAAAAAAAAAAAAAAAAAAAAGACAGCCTCAGAACTACCTTATTTATCAGAACAAGCAAGGAAGGTATGGTAAATTTGAGTCCTGAGTCCTATTCCTGATCTCTTGGCCTTGGAGCTAACATTTGAACACAGCTTTTAAGTCCTGCTAGGCATGCTAATCCCCAACGTGCAGGCTCAGATTCCCCTTATATTTCAACAAATACTCATGGAGACCAGCAAAGGCTGAGATGGCAACACTCATTGGGACCCACCAGAGAGCTGCAAAGCTTCCAGTGGCTGATGTAGTTACAGTGGAGAAGGAAACAGAGGGTCATGTCACCACATGTCATTTGCCCCGACTCTCGTGATAGAAGATTTGCCAAAGCAAGAAGGAAACAGCTTGGAGGGATGCCTCCCCCCGTTTGCAGCATGGGGGTAAGAAAACCATCTTTTGGCATGGTGAGGAGTTGGCAAGGCTGACTGAGAATCAAACAGGGCAAGGGGGAAAAACCCTCAAAGACTGGAAGCGAGCTGGTTCACGTTTACTCCCTCAGGACAGCACAGAGCATCCCCCACAGAGGATGCCTTCACGGGTTTTAAACCAGGTAAGCAGGCTTCAGGTAATAGGAAATGGGGATACAAGACCCTTTAGACTGAAGTCTATAGGCTTGAGTTTGGCAGATTAATTTGAAGGATTCAAGTTTGTCACCATCTCATGACCATTTGGTGCCAGGTAGCAGTGGATGATGCTCTTGTGTGACTCCCTCATGGACAAACACAGCGGAGATCAGCATCTGAACCAAGGCACGTCCCTGGAGGTGGAGGAAAGGGGACTGTGGAAGCCAGGGGTCCCCTCTGGGCCTCCATGGGCAGGGATGGTTCTTCTGGAACCATGGTGGGCAATGAGTTTGTGGAGCCAGAAGCTGGAGCTTCCAGCACAGAGAGGGGTTTTAAAACACATGAAGTATGGAGAATGGCTGAGTGACGTGCTTGCTGCCCCCTTTCCCCACAGGAACTGGTATTTGTAGAGTCACAAGGCTTTTCTTCTACAAAACAATAAAACTAAAAAGGCAAAATGCCAGTGAATTCATTCTGCTGTTTAATCTGACAGCCTGGAAGAAACAGAAAAACAAACAAAATCCCCAATGGTTGCTCCATCCCATCCCTCCTCCATACGTGCCTCCTCCCTTTCAAAAGCTATGCACAGAGAAAACACAAAAGGAATGCTGCTGACTTCCCCAGGGTTTAGAGAGCTGTTTGCAGTGACCACTGCAGGCACTGTTGTTTGTGTGGATGTTTTAACAGAGGCAGAACATAACTGCTCAGCTCCAGGTTCCGGCAGGTTGTGAGGCCTTTGCCAGTAGGTGTGCAAAGTGCAAAGGACACTATAGACTGTGCAAGGCTCCCTACACAGGGACAATGGGAATGGAGGGGGCTCTGGTCTCTCTCTATATAACCAAACACTTGATAAGCTCTGCTCTTGCTGGTTTCTACTTTCGGTTTGCACTTAAGAACTCCAAATAAACAGAGCCTTCATGCAAGAACCCTCTTCAACAGAAAAATTTATTTTGCTGCTTTCTAGCCTCTTTTGTTGTTGTTGTTGTTTTGCTGTAGTTTAGAATATAATTTAAAAAAAAAAAAAGAAAAAAGGGAAGAGATACAGGAACTGCATGTGCTTCACTGCAAATGCTGCTGATGTAATTCTCTTTGAAGTGAAGAGCAAAACTCCTTTGGAAGTTAATAAGAACAGGATCAGGCCCTCCACACTGAACTTGCACTGAAAGCAGATAAGATCTCGAATCACTCAGAGCCAAGCATGTTATTTGTGCAGCATAGGCAGGCTGAGTCAATCTCTGAATATTTTTAATGGGTGTCAACGTGAAGTGTTAATTCCACAAGTTATGTTGTTTTGCAGTTTGCCTGTGCCTGCTCTCCAGGCTGCCTCTGTGGATGGTACACATCCCCTTACTGCCTGTGAAGAAAAGCTATTTCCAGAACTGCTGCAATAAAAAAAAAAACAGTTCTGAGAAAATATAAAATGGATTTTTTACAAAGAATTGGAAAAACAAATGATGGTAGAAATACCTGCTAGACATTCATGTTAGCAGCATGCATACAAGTAAAAGTAGCCCCATTTCAAATAGGTATGACTACTTCTTTTAAAAGACCCCAAAATCAAAACAAGCATTTTGCAACTGATCATTTTTGAGAAACTAATCTTGTTCTCCTTTTTTTGACAAAACAGAGGAGAGAGGTACTGAAGAGTCAAAGATCCTTAGATAATATCTGCCCCTGGATAGTACTGATATACTCCTAATAAACAGGATCAGAAAAACATTGAAAATATTTTTAAACCCGATGAACTGAGCTAAGCACTAAGAACGGCTTCTGAATGGGAAATTTTTATTTGTGCCTTTACCTTTTTTTGTCCGCAGGATCTCAAAGCAATTCCTAATGCGTCTTGAACCCAAGAAGAAATTATGGCCCTACTGAGGCCAACGGGAGACTTGCTATTGCCTTCTGCAGGATCAGGATTTACCCTTACTGTAAAGGCATCTTAAGAAACACTGGGCCCAACTGCCCACTTCTATGGAAAAAGTCAGCTGGAAACATAGCAAAGCCTACCACACAATTTCCTTTTCATTCTCCCCTGAGGGGAGATTTTTAATCTCGGAGTGGAAAACAGGATCCAGGAAAAGCCAAAGGAAAGCCTGTGGTTGCCATCCAGAAGGAGCTCCCCGACCCGCCACAGCCGCAGCCCTGCGGCCCACCCCTGCCCTGGCCCGGGGCCTGCCCAGCACCCCGGGGCCAGGCTGAGGGGGAGGCCGGGCACCGGCGAGGGCGGAGGGGAGGCTGCTTGGCGTGAAGCAATCAGGAGGATTTTGTCTTGTCATGATTCAGGAACACACAGACAAAAGCTGTTCTTCTGCTGGCTCTGGGACATGTTGCTGGAGGAGCTCCCCATGGTTTCTGCAAGCTCTGATGAGCCGTTCCTTTTCCACAGGAGTTATGGTGGCTTGCAGATACCTTTGGCAGGGGAAGCACCAATCCTGCAGACGCATAGTTCCCAATTCATCCCAAACCTGGCCTGTGCAGATGACCATCTCCTGTTATAACCCCACCAGCGAGTGATCCCTCCTCCTCCTGCTTCCTTTACCTATCCTCACCCATGTGCTGCAGCCTCCTCCTTTCCCAGGCCCCCATTTCTGCCTCTCTCTCTCTCTTTACCCCTAGCACTGGGGGACAGGAGCCCTACCACAATGCCAAGGTCTACCAGCTGATGTAACCATTGTCACATTTGGGCTTAGGACTCAAGCTTCACCCCGCAGGAGCTGCTAACCTTTGCCTTTACGTCAGGAAGCAAAGAAGGCACTCAGCCGCCATGTTACATCGATGCCAGTCACAGCTTGTGACTGGAATGGGACGGATCCCATATCCTTACCTTTGCGGCTGGGCACCATTTGTTTCTAATAATTTCACTAACACTGAAGTTAACCCCTTGAACACGTTCCAAAATTTTCTTTCGCTTCTCTCTGAATTAGTAGATTATTATTTTTTAATTAAGAAGTAAATAAATAAGCTTTTTGACTTTTAACTGAGGGCTTCGTGCTAAGAAGTGACTAATTCCCCTCTGTGTTCACAGAAAATAAAAGTAAAGCTTTTACCATTACAGACAAAGAAGTACTGAAAAGTTAACAAGAGTCACAGTAAAATCTGACTTTGTGATGAGCTGTTTCTTCTGCAATTTTTTTCAGTTACGTAAATATTTTGAGAAGCCCACCTGGAGGTTTGTGGGTTTTTTTCCTTTTTCCTTTTTATTTCCTCTTAACATGCATTTGCACAGGAGTAGGCTATAAATGAAACACTCGTTTTCCTGAAGGCAATCATGAAGGTGTGATTGCACCCTTTTCTTCTCAATTTTATACAGAGCCAATTTATCATAATGCAGTCATATTTGAATTTGAACAAGTGGAAAATCCTTATTTGCTCACACTACACTTCCAGTATTAACTCAAGATCAGCTCCTTTTAGATAGTATTTGTGCTTGTACTTAACAGTAAAATGTCGTGAATAAAGAAACTGTTGAACAACTCCAGAGCAAGTTTCTTCTCTGTTTGGCCAGCAATGACTTTGTGATGAACGCTGCCTGGTCAGTCCTCAAGAATAAACCAGTAACTGAATGAGCTGGGTTCTGGCAGGGGTCAGGGCAATGCAACTTCCAGTGGAGTCTTCAGGGATGGCATGGGTGAGCGAGCAGCAGAAGAGGAGCCACCGAAGGCTGGCTAGGGATGTTGCAACGGAGTGTACTGCCGGGATCTTCCTTTGTCAACTGCAGGGATTGAGGGCAGCCAGGTAGCCTCCACCCCAGGTAGGTGGGGGAAAAACAAAACAAGAGAGCCAGCATGGAACCTGGTTAGCCAAGAAAACGTGCCAATTCAGCATGCCCCCAGTAGTGCTTTTGCCAGTAGGACACCCATGGAGTTCACAGAAGAAACAAACGTCACCTCTGAGGGAAGGTGGGTGCCCAAGTGCCCAGGATGGGGCAGCAGGCATTTTATCGATGGTAAGCAACCTGCCAGGGAGGTCTGACATGCTCTTGTCTTTCTAAAACAGACTGTCAACTACCAGGCTATCCCCCATTTCTGTAGTACTCTAGGCACGGTAGTGGTCAAACAAGTTACCAGTGAGAACGCAATAGTAATTAACATGAAGAAGGCAACACGACAAGTCACACAGCACTGATGAGTCATTGTCAGTCTCAAATACAGTAATGTGACCAACACTGAGTCACAGAATGTAAAACTGTCATAAAAGATCTGAATTATACAGACAAGTATGCAACAAAACAGCATAAAGACATCCCACCTCAGGGACACAGGGCCACTTTTATTTTTCTTGTAATCTTTGTCATCAAAATGTCCCATGATAAATGACTGTTTAAAATCGTGCTGCATTAAGTAGCTAATATTAGCAAAGTTCTACTAGAAGTAGATTAAAATACTGTTCCCCTTCACCCAAAGGGATTCTGGTGATATCACAACACAAACAATTTAATTTGATGTGATGCACTACTGAACTGTGGCAGCCTTACATGTTAGCCAACAACATCACCTTATTAGACGTTGCAGACCATTGATAATGAAATTATCCCAAAGTCAGTTAATTGCAGAGAAAAGTCCATCTCTTCTGTGTATGTTTGAAGAAGTTGTTTCTAAGATAGTCCATCAGAAGCCCACCGTGGTGGCTGATGCAACCCTCCCAACATAGCAAGTTTACGTTGTAGTTTAACAGTTACCATGAACGTCCCACTTACGTGCAGTCACGTCACGTCCCATATTACAAGCACGGCTATGAAGCCTTAGGATATGGGGAGAAGGTAAGGCTTGTGGGGTCTCCCAACTGCAGCATTTCATGTGACATCGATGACTGAACGCGGGTCTTCATTAAGTGCTGTCTGACTAGAAGATTAGAGTTTATTTATTCAACCTCAAGATAAGCAACTTAATGCTGCTGATTTGAATGCAAACAAGGGCAAGACCTCATGCATGGAAGACTCTCTGATGTGGTTACACTGGAAGTTTAGACTAAACACAAGTTGAGATCTGAAACACAGTTGTCAAGGCCTACAAAATCAGGATGTTTTCTTAAAATATTTAAATTTTTTGAAGTGTTTTCTACAACTAAACTGTCAAAGTGGTATTGCTTTTATCTGCAAGTTGTTGCACATGCATATATTGTTATTAAGGCCTATTTTGCTAATTCACTGAAATCTCTCTCATGACAGTAACAGTATTTGCATCTCCATTCAGTGTTCATATAAGGAGTTATTACTGACCTCAAATGACTAAGTAAATGCAATTAAGCCTTTCTTTCTGTAGGGCATAGTATTATCTAGTCTGCTTTAATAAAGTCATTGGGCTACTCTCAAATCAATATGGGGCCTCAAATGTTTGTGATGTGTTCAGGACCCAATCCTTGTGTGCTTAGTTTGTCCTTACATAGTTATTTCACATCTTAAAGTGTTTGGAGACTTCTAAAAACCGAACTGTGCAAAGCAAAGCCTCGGCCTAAGCCACCAAGCCTTACTTACTAAACCCACTCTAACCTATTTTTAAAATTATGGTACTACTATTTCAAAACTGATCAGGAACTTCAGAACAAAGCCTTTCCCTGGTGACACTTCTGTGCTGTAAACACACAGGCAAGGGGCTCAATCTAAAGCAAGAAAAGCAATATTCCCTCTCTCCATATGAATGTGAATCATTGCCTAAGCCTTCCAACTCAGCCTGTGGACTACAGCAAGAGATTTACAAGTGCAACTATGTGTGAAACTCCCACAGCTATGGACCAGAGAATGACCCTCACTCCTAACGGGACCATGCAGCAGAAGGACTTGGATTTTGAATCAACTTTTGCATTCAGAATCCATATTATCTATTCACTCTACATTTGCATAATATGCAGAACAGTGATTTGGTTCGACAAATGCAAACAATAATTAATAAAAAAATAACAGAAAGTAGGAAGGAGGCATTTATATTTAGGGTTGATTTTACACAGTATTGCCACATAGTCCTGTGGTGCTATCACTGCAAACTTCTATCAAATGTACTGCAATTCCAGTGTTTGAGCACTAGAGGGTCAATTCGTGATGAAAACGGAGCCTTACCTCAGTTTCCTTACTTTTACAGGTAAGCAATTTAACCTCATATCACCTATTCAGCTGTCATGAGAAGTTCTGCTTCCAGCTGAAGCTTTCTGATGCCATGCGGTACTGGGATGGACAAGTTGATACACAAATGCAAACTTTTTTTACCCATGTCACACCAAAACCATGACAGCTTTCCCTGTTCAGCTGCTGAGTGCACACCTTTCAAAAGGATCATCAGGTTGGCTTGGAAGTTGTCTCTTGTGACTGGGAGGGACAAAAGACTGATAAGGTATTAGCCTGTAGCCCGTTTTCAAAAATACTCATCCTATGCATTTACAGAAGCCTCTTTCCATATCTTTGAATACAAAAATTGCAACTACCATCCATTTGAATGAAAGAAATCCTCAGCACCACCTGTAATTGCACTTGTGTCCAACAAGAATTACTGAGATGGCAGCAGAAAGGTGGGCACCATCCATAGGGCAGAATTTAGGCCCTGCAGACTGCAGCCTTTCCATTCAGTTGGGGGAGGGGGGAGGGAGGAAGAAGCAACGTTACAAAAAATACATGCATAGACTAGAAATTTGGGGCATTACAAAATGAACTAACCAGAAATCCTTCCTCTTCCCAATAGGATTTGTTATGGAAACAGCATATAATTTCATTCCAATACCACAAATTTGCCACTACATTAAAGAGCATTAGTGTTACTGAAGGATGAACAGTAAATCAGCATCCCCAGTTCTCCAGGCTATAGCTCTCTTCGGTGGAATGGATAGAGTAACTTGGTAATTCCCACTGCCTCCTCATTTCAGGCTATGAATATATCCTGTGAGGGACAGCAAAGTTGTTGACTAAGGAATGCCTTAACAAGTACTTCTAAACCAAGATACTTTGCAACACCAGTTTTTGTTCTTACATTATCCATCTCATCAACGACAAGAGGAGAACTGGGCAACACTGCTTCTTTTTAGACAGTGATACTGTCTCAAGAAAACATCGTACATCAGTTATACAGATGGTGCTGTAAAAAATCCTATCTGAATTCCCCAGAGCAGTGGATAAATTTGGTTTTAGAGAGAGGTAAAACATCAGAGATCACTGCAACATACCCATGCAAAGGACACCTCTGTACCTTATTAGTAAAAAGTCTCAAATACCATTATGTGTTGAGAAAGAAAAGCATAAGAAAGTAGGGAAGTCTCTCAGATGGCACCACCGCATTCAGTAATGACTGTAAGCTTTGCAAATTACTGCATTGTGAAAGTTCACAAAAATTAGCAAACAACAAAAAAGCAAGGCTTTGCTCTGTTATGAGTCGAGCCATTTAAATGATTATACTGTGCTCTCTAGTGTATTTACCAAAATAACCAAAACTTAGCATTGAATTCAGCTCTGCAATCTACGGAAAAATTCCTAAACTTTGAAGAGGGCCCATATTTGTTGTAAACTCTGAACTACAAATATTAGCAACAATTTACTTCATAAATAAACTACAATTCCATTACAGATCTTTCAAAAGTATTTTTTTAAATTGGTCCTCCCATCCCTACCACAAATGCAAAGTCTCTATTACAATTAAATGTGTTCTCCCATGCATAAAGAAATCACATACATTCAGCTGCAAGAAGACAGATCAGTCAGAATGGCTTAAATGTAATTATACATTGACCAAAAAGAATTCCATTGCAAATGAAACTGAATGGCTTGTAGTTCAGGTTATTAGCTGAATGCTGACCAGTACAATTTTAAATGCTAAAATATTGAAGAAGAAAAAAAAAATACTTGTGAAAAATGTGGAAAACATCTGAGAAAGCAGGAACTACGTTTATGTAAAACAAATTAAAAAATAATGAAAAAAAATTCCATCCTCTTGTCTCACGTCATTGGAGCAGATTTTTTTAAGCTTCCCTTACTTCTCTACAGCTGTTTATGCATCACAATTTGAAAAAGGTAAACGTGCCAAAAGTCATTTACATCTTTCTCTAGCTCTACAGATTGAAATGCTGTATCAGCTTATAACACTGGAAATCAGAAATCAAGTGTCATAATTAGCCAGTCTTTCCTCAGAAAACCATGCTTACAGAATGGCACTTGGAACAATGAATATTAAAAAAAAAAAAAAGTGTTGCACTGAAACATTTAAGAATGTGTTTAGTTTTCACAAAGCTGAAATCCTTCCATGAACATATCATTTAACTCTGGATTAACCAAGCAGTTCAAATTCAGGAAAACAAAACTATTTTACTCATTAAAATATTCTGACAATATTGCAACATAATCTCAGTGTCATTTTTGAGCAGTGAGAAAATCTTTTTTTTATTATTTTAGCAGGAAAGGGAGAAGAAAGGCTAAGTTTAGCGGACCCTTTTCTTTAACAACAACATCAAAAAAAAACAACTGGTGTGCTTCTTTCTTCTCCGGCCATATAGCAGATCTCTTCTTGGATTTCACACCACCAACCATACCCTGTCAGAGATCTTGAACAGTTTACATTACTTCTTTTGAAGGATTAATCCAGACCAGCCCAGAGATAAAAACCAAAATGCACAATGAATTCCTACACTGAATTCCAGCTTGTTACTGTGAACTCAACATAAGAAAAGAAAAAAGGAATCCCACACATCTTGTAGTATACACACTGCTTTCACACAGTATTTGAGTTAGTCAGAGGAATACGTAAAAGGACAAGATAGTTTTGTACAAAACCTCAATTTATTTCAGAGAAATTAAAAATATGGTATTTAATATATATAAATTTCTATTCCTCTATAAATATAGATGATCTTGTGATAATGAACAGAAATAAATGCATACCAAATTCAAATAATTTTGCATTTCAGGGTATGGTAGCCATAGATAATGTTTATGAACCTAAATACAGGCATTTGTAATATAAAAAGTTTAAAACAATACAATCAGGAGAGAAGCATTCTGCTGGTTTTCATACAGAGGACTAAATATTCAAATGCATCTGTTGAAAGTTACATTTCATTTTTAACCTTTTTTTTTTCTTTTGTAACAAGAAGCACAATCCCACACACCCAGGAGAATACAAGGCAGTAGATATACTGCACACATGATACCAAATCTTTGTAGTACGTGATGTTATTACTGCACTCAAAAAAAAAAAAAAGACAGCAGAGGCTCTTTAAGGACTAACATCCCACCAGAGTGCTTAGACATTCTGGTTTTCTGTTTTCCCTTCCTTTGTTTTTACTACTGAAAAAAATCATCACACCCTCATAATGTGTAATGAATTAAATGTCAATGAATTAAAATTCAGGGGAATGGCAATGGCTTAAATGCTTCCAAAATGAAGAGAGAGCTTATGGATTTAATTAAAAAAAAAATCTGAATGCTGCATTTTATTCTGATGCTCTCTTTACTGAGCTCATATTTCCTGATCCTGTTTGCACTGAACCCTCTGCTAACCTCAGTAAACACCAGCAGGGCAGCAAGGCGTTCCAGGTAGCTCTCCCTCAACATTTTCGTTACCAGAAGAATGTGAACATGCACAAGCTGCCCCGTGATGACAGCAGGAGCTGCAACTGACTCCCGGGTTCAGATTTGCAGTTAGGCTTTAGTTTTTTCCTCCAAGGACTACGCACCTCATGACGGACAAGGCCAATAATCTCATTTCTACAGGAGAACCCAGAGCGGACACCTCTCGGTTTTATGACCGAAAAAAAGTTCATTAGGTGGGTTTAAAAAAATTATTTTTTTTCTTTTTTTTTAAAAAAGGAAGTTTGTTGTATCTACGTCCCCATTCACCTCTGAAGCCATCCGACATGCTACAGGTGCAGACGGTGTTAGACCTCAACTCCTGGCCAAAGCAAAACAAAACCTGCCAACTCTTTTTCAACTATGTGGTGCATTTAAATAAATTTAAAAAACGAGAAAGGGCAGCCAGCAGCCAGCCCCCCTTGTACAGGGCACCGCGGTGATGCTCTCCTCTGAAAAAAGGCCGGACACACCTTCGGGCAGGACGGGCCATTGTTTTCCCCCCCCTCCAAAAGAAGGGCCTGGCTCGGGTGCGCAGGGCTTGGCTTCGCTGGGGACGGCCGAGGCATGGCGAAGCGCGGTCCCGCAGCGTGGCCATGTCCCCGCGGCGTGGCCGGGTGGCTGTCCTGGCTGCCCTGTCCCCACCGTGGGGCAGGGAGGCCGTCAGGAAGCGGCGCTCCTCCCCAACCCCACCTCCACCTCCACATACCTCTGGCAGGCTGGGAGCAGCACCCAGCCCGTGTCGGGAGGCGCCCTAGGCAGTCACAGCCGCCTCAGTCCAGGCCCTGCTGTTCATGCAACTGAAACTCCAAGCAAAGCCATTACAAAACCTGTGGGGGGGAGAAGAAAGGGGGTTGTTTTGGTTTCTTTTGCCGGTAATTTTTTCCCCATCCTGCCCTACAAAATAAAAATCCAATGCCTTTTTTTTTCTTCTTTTTAAAAAAAGGGGAGGGCGAGGAAGCAAAATCTGCAAACAGGTTAAAAATGTCCTAAATAATTAAAAAAGTGAGACTTTTTGTAATTTAAATACAAATATACTTACAAAATCTTACAGAGACTATTTACATCCCTCTCCCCCAACCTTACAGTACGTTCAGTTCCTACAGGAGACAGCGAGAGAGAGGAGAGAGGAGAGAAGGAGAAAAAAAACCCCAAGTCTGTCCCAAGCGCAGGAGTTTCCCACCTGACTTTTTCCTCTGCTCCCCGTCGCCTGCAGGACAACAAGCAGTCTGCAAAGTTTGAAGTTTGCCGGGGCTGGATAAGCGCGAGCGTGCAGCCGGTACCGGGGCACGGCGGGTGCTCTGCGGGCAGAGCCCGGGTCCTCCGCCCGCCCGGCCCCCCGGCCGGGGGTCTCAGACGGTGGTCTCGCCCTGCTTGCTGTTGGTGAGCCTGGTGTAGAACTTCCTCCAGGAGTTCAGCGTTTTCCCCGACCAGATCCAGAAGCCCGAGGTGATGCCCACGATTAAGGTCATGAGATACTTGATCATGAAGACGGTGAAGTCAGGGCTCATGGGTGGGTGATGGCTGCTGTGGTTATTAGGACAGGGGATGGCATAGCTCTTACAGCTCTGCGTGACCCAGCTCCTTTCCCACTGTTCCCTAAAAGCTTGCTCGTAAAAATAGCAGGCAATGACGATGGTGGCCGGCACCGTGTAGAGGACGCTGAAGATGCCTATCCTCACCATGAGCTTCTCCAGCTTTTCCGTCTTGGTGCCATCGTGCTTCATGATGGTCCGGATCCTGAAGAGGGACACAAAGCCGGCCAGCAGGAAGGAGGTGCCGATGAACAGGTAGACGAACAGGGGGGCCAGCACGAAGCCCCGCAGCGCGTCCACGTTGTTGATGCCCACAAAGCAGACGCCGCTGAGCACGTCCCCGTCCACCTGCCCCAGGGCCAGGATGGTGATGGTCTTGATGGCCGGCACGGCCCAGGCGGCCAGGTGGAAGTACTGGGAGTTGGCCTCGATGGCCTCGTGGCCCCACTTCATGCCGGCGGCCAGGAACCAGGTGAGGGACAGGATGACCCACCAGATGGAGCTGGCCATGCCAAAGAAGTAGAGCATCATGAAGAGGATGGTGCAGCCCTCCCGCTTTGTGCCCTGCGCCACGGTCCGGGAGCCGTCCTCAGCGAAGCGCTCGTTGCAGACCACCCTCTCCTCCAGCAGGAAGCCGGCGATGTAGGCCACGGCCACGGCCGTGTAGCAGCCCGAGAGGAAGATGATGGGCCGCTCGGGGTAGCTGAACCGCTTCATGTCCACCAGGTAGGTGAGCACGGTGAAGAGGGTGGAGGCGCAGCAGAGCACCGACCAGATGCCGATCCAGGTGCGGGAGAAGCGCAGCTCCTCGGGCCCGAAGTACATGAGCCCGTAGAGGCGGCCGGGCTCGCAGGGCGCCCCGCAGTCCTTTTCGCCCAGGAAGCGGTAGTTCAGGTAAGAGGGCACCTTCAGCGCCCGCGGGCAGGAGAAGCGCCCGCGGGGCTCGCCGGGCCCCGAGCCCCCGGCCCCGCCGCCGGCACCCCCGCGCTGGGGGTTGCTGGTCCAGCTCTCGGGGTGCAAGGCGGGCGTCGGGGTGCCGCGCTCGGAGGCGTTCTGCCCCACGCACAGCTCGCCGGCCCCGTGCACCGGGAACTTCTCGCAGCGCAGCGTGTCGGGCCACTGGAAGCCGAACTTGTTCATGAGGGCCTCGCAGCCCTGGCGGGCGCGCTCGCAGAGGGAGCGGCAGGGCGGCAGGGCCTGCTCCAGCACGGTGCAGACGGGCGCGTACATGGAGCAGAGGAAGAACTTGAGCTCGGCCGAGCACTGCACCTTGACCAGCGGGTAGAACTGGTGCACCTCCAGCCCCGCGTCCTCCTGGTTGGTGTGGCCCAGCAGGTTGGGCATGATGGTCTGGTTGTAGGCGATGTCGGTGCACAGCGGGATGGAGATGGGCTGGCAGTACCCGTGGTCCGGGATGGAGATGCCCCGCTCGCCGTTGTACTGCGGCGCGGGCGGCTGCCCCCCGGCCGGCAGCGCCGCCGCCCACAGCAGCAGCAGCGGCAGCAGCGGCACCGGCAGCAGCCGCCGGCACCGGCCGCCGCCAACTTCCCCGCCGCCCGCCGGCCCGCGCCGCTCGGCCATGCTCAGTCGCTGCCGGGCTCCCTCCGCCGCCGCCGCGCCGCTCCTCCGGGCCCCGAGCTGCGGCTCATGAAGGGAGCGGCGGGCAGGGACGGGGCAGCCCCGGCCGCCACTCGCGCTGCTGCTGCTGCTGCTGCTCCTGCCGCTGCCGCCCGCCCCGGCAGGCAGCGCCCGCCGCCCTCCCTCCGTGCCTGCCTCCCTCCCGCCGCCACCGCCTCCTAGCGCCGCCGCCGCCGCCGCCGCCCGACCATTTGTGCCGGCCCCCCGAGCCCGCGCGCCCTCCGACCGGTTTCCAGGCGCCCCGCAGTCTGCCTGCCCCGCCGGGGAGGGGCCTTGAAACCGACGCCGAAGTTTCCTGCGCAAGGGACCGGCTCCAGCGCCGCGCCCGGGGGCGGGCGCAAGGCGGCCGCGGGGCTGCCCCGCGCCGCGCACAAAGGCGGCGGGGCGGGACGGGGCGGGACGGGGCTGAGGGGGGGCCGGGCAGGGCTGCCCCGCGTCGAGCCCCCGCAGGGGGGAGACGAGCTCGGAGGGGTTGGGGGGGACAGGGGGGGTCCCGGGGAGCGCGGGCGGGCGGCACAAAGGGCGGGCGAAGCCCCTCACAAAGCGGCCGCCGCACGCTCCCGTCAGCGCGCACCCCGCCGCGGAGCCGCAGGGAGGGGAAGGGAAGGGAGGGGGGGGGGGCAAGTTGTGGCCGGAGGCTGGGCTGGGGACACGGCAGGCCGGGCATCGCCCCCCGGGGACGGCCGCCCTGCTCGTCCCGGCCATGTCGGTGATTCCGAAGGGGCAGGGGGCGGCGGAAGGGTGGGAGGAGGGGAGGGAGCGGGGAACAATAACGGGGGTCGGTGCGGGGCTTACATCGAGGGGATCCGGTGGTTGCAGCGACTTGGGCTGTTTGAGAGCTGAGCCCGCGAGAGCCGCCTCAGAAACATGCAGCTGGTGGTGTGAGACAGCCAAAACCCACCTCCCTCCCTCCAGAGACATCTTAAGGATCTCAGTACTCAAGTTATTGTCAGTATTTCATCTACGTGTTCCTCCTAGAGCAACTACAGCACTAGCCTGAAACACAAAATAATCACGAAAATAGGGCGTCCCAGCCCCTCTTCCCCCATCTGCCCAACACGCAGCTATTTGAGCTTAATTTAAGATGAATGCTGCGTGACCTGAAGTACCTCCCGTCAGGTTTTTAAAGTGCTCGCTATGTCCTGAGAAAGGAGGGTTTTGCCAAGTGAATGGGCATACAGTAATTGCCAACAATGGCCATTTCTTTCGGCATGTCTGAGGCGCGTCCGCTGGTGCAGAATGGCCGTTCTGTTGGTTCTCCCAAAGTGCGCAGCCTGGAAAAATGGTGGAGGCTGAGCGGGGGATTTACCGGGCTCTCTGGAATTCAAGAAGAATAATAAACTGTGCTCCTGGAGGTGAGGAAGATCCCAGCACGTTTTCTAAACGCTCAGTAACCAAACCTCTGTGTTGTGGACATGAATGTCCTCGTAGTTGTCTGACTGTTAATGCTGCCTTTCAGAGCAGAACCAGGCGTGAAACTTCCCTGGCCAGCTGTCTTGGTTCTCTGCGGCATGCTACGACCCTCTTCCCTTATAGGCTAATGGGCTGCAAAAATCCATTAGGAATAAGACAAGCCTAGTGTGTACTTCTAGCTGTCATAGGTGGCAAGGGTTAATAAAAGACATCCGTATTTCTTGGATAGCTGCAGATAAAATTTGGGCCTGCTATTTAGGCCACTTTCTTTCTCCCAGCAGTGCTGTCCCACATTCAAACTAATTAAGAGCAAGATCTGTGCTGTATAACGACTGCTGGAGCAGGATCGTGTTTGGAAATTGCCCAACCTTAAATATGTTGATTGCTGATGTCCTCATTTACTGAGGTTCATTGAGTTCTGTCAAGAGCTCTCTTCTCCGAGGACTTCAGTTCAAAAGTGATGAGCACAAATGCTGTCTCTTTCCATCTCCTGCTGAAAAAAGGTTTGATTCCTTGTATAACATATTTACTGTTTTAATCTAGAGATTTTCCTCTTCACATCTGCCTCAGTAATTAAAATTACCCACTCCTTCCTAGCACAAAACCTGATTTATATTCAGCCTTAAATGATAGTATTGTTTTCCTATTCATTCTAAAATAATTGAACGCTGAATCTTTGGATAAGAACAGATATTATGCACACTCTTTCACAGAGAAAATAAGCGTGAATTTCTAGCCAGTGTCAGGAAGACTCTGGCTTTCCACATGTAGTTTCCACACCTGGGGATGCATCGCAGAATCCAGGAAAGGCAGTTAAGACATGCAAGTCCATCCTCAGTTGGCTTAAATTCTCTCTACAGGGGTCTGCATTTGAAATATTTATGAAATGCTCAGTTCTCAAACTGGGGGGAAAAATACAAATGAAAAGTCACTAAGTTGCTGTGTGCTGCAAGCCAGAAATGTGTTCTAGTGGAAGGATCGGTGCATGCGGGACAAGGTTTGTACTTACAGGTAATATCTTTTATCAGAGCAACTGGTATGGAAGGGAAAATAGACAAATTTGGGGGTTTACAAGCCATTTTTCGCAGTTCTGAAGAAGTAGCTACTAATGCTAAATGCAACTTGGGAACGACTGCTTAGAGCTCAGATATGGATATATCAGTGAGACCAGCTTAGAAAGGAGAAGTAGAAGCTGGAACGGATGGGGTGTTGGGGGGGATGGGAGAGCAAGGACTAAGAGCTGTTAAGTCCATGAATGTTCCTAGGACTTGTCAGTTTTAACTGTTTAATGATTTTTCACCTAACAGAAGATTTCCTATGTGGAAAGAATCTTCCCAGAAGCACTTGTCCTACATTTCAAGCAGCCCAAACCACAAAACTCATCATTAGGAACATTATTCTCTGTGGCCCAAAACAGCAGGTCCGTTTAAACCATGCCTGAGCAAGAAACAAAAAATGTGTTGATGCCTATCTGCTACTACTGCAACAAATACCCCCTGCCACCAACCCATCAGCATCTTGATATTCCCTGTGCAGTTCCAGAAATGTAATGTACTTTGTCCTGTGTGTCACTGTGCTGCCAGTGAGCGAAAGTTTCCCACAAAACAAGACATTCACCCCCTGCATCCATCACCCTCTTAACTCCCTCTGAAACAACAGACCATCAGGTAATTGTCTCTCCTTTTTGCTTAGCTTATAAATGCCATTTTTCCTCCCATCCACCTGTATGATTAATGTCCTCTTTATTCTACAGATACCACCTTCTTCCTTTCCAAGCTGGCTTAATACCTGTAGTAAATCTTACTTGAAATTAGTAAATCTTAAGCAATCATTCTTAAGTGAAAGCTGCAGCTTGCATTTGTAACCTGAAGAAAAGCTTATAGGGCCCAAAAGCCAAGATACTGCTCCTTTTGTCGTATCCCAGTACTTGTGTACTAATTGTGTAGTACCCCAGTACTGCACATCACATCCACAGGAGAATATCACTGTGTACGTGCTGTTCTTGTAGTGATTCCGTAGGTATTCACCAGGAGTGACTCAGAGAGAGGAGACAGGACTGAATGCTACCTTTGCTTGGTTCAGTACAACAGTCATCGTGGTCTTACACAGGCATATTGAGTTTTTGTTGAAGGACAGGCAGTCTTCCCCTTTGCCATGGAAATTCCATGCTAAAAGAAGTGAAAACTCCGATGTTAAAGTCATATCTTAAAATGAATTTCAGCTTTTTTACTTCAAAACAATGTCCTATTGTTAATTAGAGTTGCCACTAGGGGAAATTAGGAGCTTGGCAGGAGGGAGGAGTACCAGATTTCGTCCTCAACCCTCTGTGTAACTAGGCTTCAGAACTAGGATGATAAAACACTGGAATTTTGCTTTCTGCCCATTGTAGGTGCTTACAGTCTCCATCCTGCATTGCTTCTATCCCAGTTGTATCGTCACCGTGCTGCTATCAGCAGGGTGCCTTTTTGTACTTTTTTACTTGTTATGAGGAAAGGGATGAAAACACAAATATTTGGAGAAAAACAAAAAAAAATGAAGCTGTCAAATTATTAATTATGGGAAGAAATGAAGAAAAAAGTAGTTACACTATTTTCTTGTTTTCCTGTAAGTGATTGGCAGAAATAGGATAGAGTAAAAGTTTCCACAGCATTTTAGGAAAACTTACTTTTCTAGAGGAAATTATTCAGCTTTATATCACAGACCTATGCTGCGTACAGCCAGATATGCAATACAGCCACAAACTGTATGTGTGGTAAGGTTAGTAACCACCAAAATGAATGAAATCTAAAGACATGGTTACATAAATGTATGTTTGTCCACTAAATAAAAGCAAAAGATATACTCAGCTAACTACCTTTTAAGTTGATGATTTGGATTTCAAATGAGGGTTTAGAAGTCTGGTCATCCTAGTACAATGTGGCAAGTTAAATGTTGAATGATTTTGGTTTGATGCTGAGCATGAATTTTGCCTGATAAGAACAGTTAAGATTTTTAGATTCACATTCATGAAACCTCTCAGAGTGACCTAGGGGGTTCCACATGAAACAATACGGGTCCACAGTTTCAGGTGAGTCTCATTACAGCATCTCACTCCTCAGTGCTGGCAACACACATCACATCAAGTCCTCACTGTGCACAGACAAGGATGCTTGCTGGAGAATCAGTATGAACAATGTAAATGTTGTGAAATGAAGGACAGGTGATTACAGTGTCATACATCTGGAATTGTAACATAAAACAGGGTACCTCCTTCCATTGCCATATTAAAGCTACCATATATTTCTGATGATAAAATCCTTAATCCAGATGATACAGACTCCGTAAACTAAGTTGTGTTGACACAGAGATCTACAGACCAAAATTCTGGAGAAAAATTATCCAGGCAAGACTCCCAAGCAGCTTTTACACTTGCATAGTAAGATATATACTTGCATAGTAAGATATATTTCACTTTGCAACATGCCAATGACATAGCCATCTTCCCCAAGGCCATGAGCCATAGCATCTCGTAGATTTAGTTTTGCCAGAAGAATAAAATCCTGAAAATTTAAAAGCCTACCTTGAACATTGACTGTTTCTTGGAACATCTAGGAAGCTCTTGGAAACATGCCTGCGCTGACAGAAATAACAAACACATGCAGTGACTGGCAAAGAAAATCGGTAGGAGCTGAACACGAGCCCTAGGTGATGGTGCCGCCAGAGTACTTACTGCAGCGAAGCATCTCTTGGCTCTACAGCCAAGTGCCCAGAAAGTCTTTGCAGCGCAGAGGCAGTGGTTATTAACAGGCATTTGACAAGATATAAAGTAATTCTCTTACCAGCAGCTGGCTCAGGTCATCTTATCCTCAGATTTCTCCCAGATGCCTCTATATGTGTCTTTTATTAATTGGCTGTAATAGTTTGTGATTGTCAATTTAGGTAAAAATTGTACTGTATTTGTATTTGGGGGTTGTGGAATGGGAGAAAGAGAGTGGAAATGCAGCTCTAGCACTGAAGTCGATGGTAATTTACTCCTGCTGTGTGACACCTATTGTAACCCAAACTCCTACGGCGTAGCATGGGCTAGGAATAAAGAGCAATCTCTGACTAGCACTCGTGTAAATCAGACCCCCGTAACAGTGATTTTATGTGCTTTAAAGAGGCACAAGGAGAAATGCTATGCGCCATCAGAGCGGACTACAAAGAGTCTCTTCCTCCCAATACCCACAGCATTTTTTCCTTAACACTGTTTATTCAAGATAGATTGAGTATGTGGAGATTTGATTTTGTTTTCTTTTCTGTTCAGAAGAAATGTAGATGATCCCTTGCAAATTAAAGCCGCATGTTGCCTGCCTTTCCTGACATGTTCTGCGCCTGGGTGAGAGGCGCAGGGGCTGCTCTCTGCTGCTGGAAGAAGTTTTCCGGAGAATGAGACAAAGTCACAGCTCTTAAAAGGGCAATTGCAGAGCACAGCTCGTTTTGTTCAGAGGAAATGCGAATATTTTTACTCTCTTTTCATTTCTCTTTCTTAGGTGAATTCTCCTACAGTTGCGTACAGTGCCTGAGAACAGCACAGTCTCTCCCTTGTTCCTTGCACACAGAGATGCTGATTTAAGGGCCTGAGCCTGCAATCCTTACTCCCAAGAGCAGACCTGCTGCTTTCATCGATGCAGGGGAAGTGAGAAGAGCTTTAAAAGGCTGGGATGCAAGGAGAAATTACATGATGAGTTCTAACTACTTTTCCACACTGCTTTTGCCATGCTTTAAGTACCTTTCTTTTAATGAAATTACTCCCTATTTACACTGATGCAAATGAAATTAAGACCATATTTTCTGAATTAGTATTTCATGATACACAAATGTAAAAGGTTTGTGTGTGAGGTCGGGGGATAGAGCAGAGGAAAGATTTTCTTCTTTGTCTTTTAGGTGTGCATGCATTTTCCATGAATGTTACTGAGAGAATGAGCAGGATGAGGTCAAAGCCGGGAGTAATTCACAGCCTGCTTCTGCCTTTATCCATGGAATGTGGCTTGGTACAGACTAGAAGAGAATCTCAGCTTTCACTTTAAAAGAAATCTTTTGGGCTTTTGCTTTACTTTGGAAAGATAGCTTTAAATATTTAACCAGTGTAAACAGAGGCAAACTGCCCAGAAAGATTGAAAAGTCCGAGCCATTAGGATCTGCTTGTAAGCATTTATTCTCCCCTGAATACATTTTTCTCCGTATAAGAGGAGTCAGCTGTATTTTGAAGTGAATTCTTTTCAGAAACTTTGGGCTGGTTTTGTGAAAGGAATTTTCCTCAGGATAGAGAAGAGCAGTTTTCTAGGCCTTCCCCCAGTTCTGCAGCTGGCTTTTCCAGTTAGAATTTCATCTGCTCTCTGATCCTGGCTGCACAGCCACTTCTTGACACGCCAGCATCTCCAGGAGTATTTAGGATATCACGCATGGGCCCCATATAAACCATCCTTAGCCTAATTCCATGGTGTTCAAGGAAGAGAAAAAGAAGCACTTCAGAAAGTCTCATAGTTCATGGCAGTGAATGTTACCTTAAGGGTGATGAGGTCTAACTCCCTGTTGTCACGGGTGGTCATTCTGTACAGCCCACATGTGCAATCACAACGTAAAGTCCAAACTCAAAGCATTCAAGCCTCTCATCCCCCAGTGCCCCTGTCTGAACATTAAGCCATTGAACATCAGTGTGCATCTGGACTCTTTCCTTCTAGATTTCATGACATCTCTGTTTTCCATAGTGAATAACATAATTGCGTAATTTTTTTCTGGATTTGGAATGCCTGTGGAAACCCACACATTTGCTATTTGCAGGAATGATTAATGTAATTTTAGGTACTTTCATACTGCATTGCTGACATTAAGAAAACTATCGCATAGTTCCTAGAACTGTAGGCTGTCAGGACAAGCCACGTCATTTCAGTGTCCCAGGCGTTGTGTTCCCCTCTGGCCGCATGCCGAATGCAGGATCTGAATCAAGGTTTTGTTCCATACCTCAGACTCGCATCCAGGTTGCCCTCAGCTAGGGCAACTGCTGGCTTTATTAATCTCTAACATCCAGAATATTCTGGTTTGCTTGTGTACCTCTGTATTTTCAGAGGAAAGCACCTCTTTTTCCCACTGGTATTGTTACTGGAATACCACTTTTTCTCAGGGGTATTCCAGTAACAGCACTGCAAGGGAAAGTCCATCCTTACATATTCTACCAGGAAAGTGAGGCAGATGAGGGATTCTTGTTTGCTCTTCAAGTCTGGAAGCTCTTTAATTCATGAGGAAGGATGTACATAAAAATAAGAACACTGAACGGAAAGTGGGGAAGGGAAAAGAAGGATTTTCTACCTCATGGCTCTTAAGTGTTATCCTCAATTAGTTTTGCATTCATTGTTAAAATTCAAGAAGCACTTTACTGATGTGATTCTTTTGGATGTTTTCTGTTGCTCTGCCATTTTCTCTAGATAGACAAAAAAACCACAGTATTTCTGCAAAGCTATTGAGTTTTTATATTTGTATTTATAAATGTTTTTAAGGTTGTATAGCTTCTTCTTGGATACATCTTATCTTTTAAAATGGGCAGATTGTGATTAAAATATATTAATATAATATTTGCTTAAAAGTCTGTAATAGAATGTACTGTGTCTACACGTACATCCTTCCAAGTACATTTGTAACTGCAGTTTAGAGCTGGAGGTCGAGATCTTCCTTTTGGAGGAGAAAGGCTGGCAGCAGGTCATCCTAAACTTTATCTATACCACTGCCACAACTAGCAAAAGGGTTTGCCAAACGGCTTTAGGAAGCACAATTTCCCTTCGTCTTACACGTGATGCATCTGTGGCTTCCAAGTTGCATGATAGAAACTTTTCACAGTTGCAACTGATTTGCAGTAGCAGTTCCATAGGCTGCTGTGAGACCACAGCCTTGAACCAATGTCTCTGGGATATGCCAGCCAGTATTATTTCTGCCATTAAAAAACTTTGTTCCCACATGAAGTGCGAGATAGCAGCAGATTTAAAGATGCTTCAAATCTAAGCAAGACTAATTCTCAGAAAATGCAGCACTCAGAATGCCAAGGAAAGGATGTTTCTTAAACCTAATTGTTTTGCCATGTCTACTTTGCCACTTCTCTTACTTTTTTTTTTTTTTTTTTTCCTTTTGAAATGCTCAGCACTAGGGATATGGAGCTTAAAGGCTTGTCTGTTTCGGAAAAAAAGTGCCAATATTAAACTAACCCCCTGTGTAGACACTCTTATTTCAGTTTAAAAGTGCCTTTCATGGAATTAGCAAGTTGATTCCTTGCTGACATAAGCTTAATCAATATGAGGCACTCAGGCTGATGCAAATTTATCTCCATGATGGGATTGTACCAATTTCTCTACATCTCTTTCAAAAACCATTTAGTTAAATCAGTTGTTTCTTCAAATGGACAAGTATGCACTCATTGAAGATGTGCAGTACAACATTGTTGCAGACTAAAAAATGAATTGCTTTGGTAATATGTAAATAAATCTTTGCTTTTGTACAGTGCTGTCCATTAGAGTTTGTTAAGCTGCAGATATCAATAAACTTGGAGCAGCTTTGCATCGGTGTTCTTAATCCCTGTTTTCTAAATGCAGGATCTTAAACACAGAGAAACAAAGCATGTTTCCAAGGTCAGGAAAGAAAGTGTACGGTAAAGCCGAAGAGAAAATGGAGGCACATAGTTTCAGAAAGAGGTCAAGGGACCTTTCAGAGACCTTATACTTAAAAGGTGCTGGTGCCCATGCTTTCTGGTAATTGGCCCTTTAAAGTCAGCTCACCAGAGCTGGACTGATATATCCCAGAATAACTAGTCTGTAATCTCTCATTTGAGTTTTGTAAATACAGGTCTGACTTCTTCTTTCTGAATGATGATCCGCCCTTGTAATAAAATCACCACCTCAATAAATATTTATTTCTAGTGGTATCCTCATTTAGCTATAAATATAGACACTCTAATCTCAAATTCTGAGGCAAAAAGGATATTCTACCACTTGTTATGGCTATACCAAGTATATTTTTTCTAGAGATAAACATTTCAAATATTACTCTCTGAGCAGGGCTTTTTAGACTAGGAAGAGGAACACAATGACAGTATTTATATAGTACTATCATCCATTTCTGGAAAAATGGTCATGGTCCAAACAACCATTCCATCTGCTCTGTATTAAAGCAAGTTTATTAGTCTGAAGTCCTGTAAGTGATGGTTCTGGTCACAAACTAAACCATCCATTAGCTCTGTTGGAAAAAAAAAAGATGACAAAGCCAGGTCTGATGAGCTTGAACTGATCTCCATGGATCAGGCCTAGTTTCAGATGAAGAGAATAATGCTATGGTACAAATAATGGAAACATAACTGTGCAGTACAAATTGTGCAGTACAAATGCTGTATACAGTTAATGCAATTAAAAAGGGAAGCTTGAGACAAAAGCAGTTTAAAAATATTTGCAGATCTGTCAAGTCTTCCTGTGCCCCTGCTCCCAAAGCAACTGGACACATCGCCACCTCAAAATCTCTAATGTATTTGTTCTGAAAGATAAAAGCACTGCTCTGTCTTCATTTTGGAGAGGGAAATCTAAGGCAGAAAGAGATGAAAATGGCCTGTTCAAAGTCAGGTAGGAAGTCTGCGTTAGCAAAGGGAATTTAACCTAAGGCTGGCACACACACTTCTTTTTCCTGAGGCCTATTTTTCCTGCCCAGAAAGCTTTGGAGGGCTGTGAATCACAATTGTTTTAAAGTCCCTGATGGTCCCACACTTCATCCCACTCCCCCCATCCCAACCCCTGCTGCGTGCTGCGGCACTGCCGGGCAGCATGAAGAAGGAGAGCAGTGCACTGCTCCAGCTGAAGGCTTTACACTAAACCTAGTGCCCTCACAGCTGCACCAGTTCCCTTCCCCAGCTCTGGGCTAGCACAGGGGGCTGGTGCCAGCAGAGGGAAGGGGAAGTCATGAGCTGGAAGACGGGAGGGGATGGCTCTGGCCAGCAAGAGCTCCGGCTTTGGTGGTTTCATGAAAGTGGGCGATCATGAAATTGCATCTTGGGCTGCACCTTCAGAAAGGAAATGTAGTCATTAGTTATTCTGAATGGAAAAATAAATAAACCAATCTGGACCAACCACTGAGGTGATAAATATGGGGAGCAATCCCTCTGTTTTTTCTTCCAGTCCTGCAGATGAAAGCAGCAGATTGAGGGGGACCTGGGAGTGGAAAAGGACTGGAGTCACCTTGATGCTGACTGCCCTGAAAAGAGAGGTAACAGGACTGGAGGCCATCATTTATCACCTCTCCCCCGCTGTGTGTGGCAGGGCTCTTTAAAATGGATTTATTTAAAGTCACAGTCTTGGTCTGTAGCCAGGCTATCACCTTAAACTGTATTCTCTCATAGTGGCATGCAAGCTTCTTAATGTATCTTCTCTTATCTTAAAAACAATCAATATGACAGATGGAAGTCCTGACTAAGCATTTTTATGTTCATTTACTTGCTTCGCTGCCAGTTTCCTCACCCTACCTCCCTTGTAGGCTCTAACTAACAAACGTTGCTCTCGGCATGCTGTTGTCGATAGCCATTTAAATACCCACCAGGCTGTGTAGGCAGCACAGACATTGCTGGTTAATAGGGAGGGAAGCCCCAAGGACAGGGCTGTGTAGCCAACCTGCCATCTCCACTGATCCGGGTAGCAGAACACTGCTTTTAAAGTGGCTGTGCCCCTCTGTTGCTGTGAGGGGATAGCTGCTAGACACTGAGGCATGCTGGACCTCACATATTGGCTCAATTTGCATGCCAGATCAGATGTGATACACCTACTGTGACGTGCCCAGTGCCACTAATCACACTATAGAAAAGGTCTCTTTATAGAAGGAGGAGGCCAAGATCAAGCAGTGCAAGAGGAGTCCCAAACTTTGTCCCTTTTTCATTGTGGACAGGAGGTAAAGAGTCCTAAATACTTCTCAACAGACCTAACTAATGACTAATTGTCATACTATGCAGCAAATCCTCCAGGTTAAAAAAAAAAAAAAAAAAAAAAAAGGAAAGAAAGAAAAGAGAAAAGAAATTTGACCAGACAGATGGTCAGCGATGATGATCACCAACATGACAACTCTTCTGTAGGCTGAGATTGTTGTCATCCTCGGAATTCAAATCTGAAATGGATTTTGAAATATTCTCAGTAACTGTACAATAAGAAACTTTTCGAAATGAAATTGCTCAATTAAAATAAAGGCTGAAAAAAACAGCATTTTAATGTTGCTGGTTATTATCTTTGCTACCTTTATTTCTCTATTGGGTGATTTCTTAACTGAAGTCAGTCTGAGAAGACTTCACCAGGATTTGATGTGGAAATTTCATCGTTATGCAGCCTTTAGTGTGTACCCAAACATTTCACCTCCTCTTCGTTTGTCCAGCACATGGGAAGTGGTACTATGGATACTACTGACGGCACATGAAAGCGAGTTTTCTTTCAGTATTTTTGTTGCCTTTAAAAGACTCGTCTCCTGCTTTTTTGTACCTCCCTTGGGCTCAAGAGCCCAAGAGAATTAGTTGATCTTTTAAAAACAAGAAGACAAACCACAGGGAGGGTTATCTACCACAGAGTTTATGATAACAGTCATTTGGCTGAAGTAATAGACATGACGCCTAAAATCAGCAAATGCGCTGTTTTGTGGAGTACCAACCTAATCAATAAATTCTGTATGCATACACAAAGTTTTCGTGATAATTATCTCATTATTCTTGTTTTGTTTTGTTTTTTTTTCTTTAGAAGTTCTGTCTCTTTTCTCAAAGCAGAAAAGAACCAAAGAACTCATAACCTTATACTTATGCTAACAGCATTTGACCCAGGGAACATAATCCGCCTTTACATTTTATCTAGATAAATTCCAGACGTAATTAGTTTTCCCAGACCCAAGTCTTGGCCTGTATTTCTCACAAGAAGATAACCACCCAATAAAAATAAATAAAAATGTCACCCTTCCAAATGCAGAAATTCAGGGAATATCTGACACTGGTCAGAGACCCTTTTCACATTTGCAGAGACAGCCTCGTCTTTCTCAGCTGTGGTCCCCCACCAATTCTGTGCAGCCAGTGTGGCTTCTGCCTCTGAACTAGACATGCGTAGACTTCTCGTGTTGCTGTAGACTAATGACAAGGAAATTGGGTGTGTATTTTAGGCGATTCCCATGCTGTAACCAGACCGACAGTCCTACACAATTATGGTTTATTTCCATGCCATGCTGGAGGATAAGATAGACCTGAGGTTGAAGGTCATAGCACTTAAAGAGTGAAGAAATTTCTCCTGTAGGTGCTTGTTTTAGAATTGGATAAAGCCTCTTTATTGAGGTTTGTTTGTCATTACAAATTTCCCAAGTAAAATATTTTTATTTTTATTTTTATTTTTTTTTAGTCTGGGCATCCACCTACTATCAGTGGATGTCTGCATCCATAGCATCCATAGCCAGGAATATGCCTCCACTTCTGGCCTCTGATCTGAATTGCTTTTGCTCTTCCCTGGCAAGCTGCTGGGCAGGCAGAGCAGTAGGGAACAGGCAGCACCCCGGGTGATAAAATGTCCCGTTTCCATTCTGGTCTGTGGAAAATTTTAAGAGCTTTGATGTCTGAAGGCATATGCACTCCAGCAGAGAGAACTTCACATCTCATCCTCTCCCTAGCCAAGAGTAGATCTTTCCTATTATCTCACAAGCTGCCTGACAACACAACACATATAAAAATTGGAGCTATCACCATATCAGATCATGAAACAGCTTTCCTGAATGTTGTTATTAAGGCAATTCTTAATGAGATAAAAACTAGTAGTTTAATAACTCTCCTTAGAAGGATGCTCAGTGTGCCCAGAATAAGGCTCAATACAATTAATTTGACTAAACAGTTCAGAAGAATTTATCATATTAATGTGAAGAAGTATACTGGAGGAATTACCACATGAATGCTCTAATTGCCTAGATTCCAAAAACACAGAAGTGTATCAGGGCAGACACTAGAATCTACCATTTCCACTGTCGTATGTTTTTGTAATAAAAAGTAGAATTAATCAAATATTCTTCTCTATTTAATTAAAGCAAGCCACAATTTTAGAGATAATAGTCTTGATACTGAGACAGAGAGCGCAGCTCTGTTTGCATGCTCATAGCCAAGAGGCTGCTAGCATTTCCTCCAGGGAGTATGTTCAGGTAGTTTATCACCTTGATGCTGAGCAGGTAAATATGCTCTCTGCAGGGCTGCTCTTTAAATTCATCCAGAAATGGAGGCAGACTTTGTCCTCCCATTTATGCTTTGCCTCCCAGTCCCGCATGAGGACCATGGGGTATCTGAATGGACCTGGGCAGAAGATGTCCCAGTTCTGGCCACTGTGTACCATAGCTGTGCGGTGAGCAAGCCTGAGCTGGCCAGAGCTTCTTCCCATTTGCCTCAGAAAGCCTGTCTGTTCTGCTGCTTTGGGGCAATGTGGCAGTTACTGAGTAAAAGAAGTCAAGAAGGATTAATAAAAACGTGCTTTCACCAAAACAGGCCTTCATGCTAAACCATGGAGATCCATGGAGCAGACCTGATGGCAAGGTTGGCCAGGATGCTTCACTGCACTGCTCGCTGTAACCGAGGCTTTTACAGCTGGCAATGAACGTTGGTGCACATGGGATTGTTTCCAGAAGCTATATCGTGATGTCCTGCGAAGATGGTAATTGGATTTGGGCACCATCTTTGAAGAAATCAGACCTCAAAAAATGAGCATAAATATCGATGTATTGGCCATGCATACAGATGTGATAAGCTGCGCCTTGGTCCAGTAATACTGGTCGTGTGTATTTGTTAAGAAAGCACAAAATAAACTCAGAGCAGTGGCTTGAAGGGTTCCGGTAGCTGTACTATTTGTCATATTGGTCCCACTTATCTTTGCAGAAGAAGAAAAACGAGAAGAACAGTGGCGTAGTGAGATGTGGGACGGCTGCAGGCCCAGGCAGCGCAGTGGCCGAGCTGCTGAAGGCTGTCGGGGCAAGCACCAACAAAGCAGCCAAAACCAGACACGGGAGGCACAGGAGCACAAGGAAGTAGCCGGTGAGCAGCTAGAAGCAATCCCTGTACCAGTTTTAGAGAAAGGAAGATCCTGCAGCTCCAGATAATTACATAAGTTTAGTCTTAGTCACCAGTGGAAAAAATCATCCTGAAGGTAATTATCGACAGATTAAGGCCAGTTTCAGGGGACACAGTGGGTCCGTAACGGTGTGAATTCACAGCAGATGCAAGCTGTCCTGATCAAATTATCGCTCCTGACAACTGATGGGGGGCAGCAATAAAGGCAGATCATATGGAGTTTCAGATAACTGTAATTAATTTCAGATAACTGTGTAATTTCACCACTATAGCTGATGAAATTATGGATCGGTAAGGACAATACATCTAATATTCATATGTTTTTTTTCCAAACTTATTACATCAGGGGCTGAAGGCAGCTCCATTAAATGAGATAATATTGCAAAATGCTGGAGAGTTGTAAGACGATATCAAGTTCATGACTGGATATTGCATTAAATTAAGCTCTGTTTAGTAGTGCAATAATCCCTGAATAGGAGTGAACAGCAATGGCATAGCCTTCCCCACATCTGGAAGGGCACTCTAGAACAGCCAGATAAAGAAAAGGACCATTTACTTATTTTGAGCGATAATTAAAATACCTAAGTTTTCTAAAGACCCAAAATTTATCTGACTGGATATAGAAATAGTCAGGGAAAAGAAGCACCACCATTAAAAACTTTTAATAAAACCACAAATTCAGAAGTTTTGCCAAACAAAGAAGTCAGTGTAGATTCATTATCATATGTATTTAGCACACACACACATGCAATATGCAAATTTGCACAAGAAGAAGAGACAACAGAAAAATCAAATACTCAGAAACTGCAGAAATATGATGTACTTGCCAAGACTCAGACACAAGTCTTTACAGGAGTCTGCTTGTAAGCCAATGCATATTTGAATAATTGAAACGACATCTAATGGAAATTAAATATACACCAAAAAATACGCGTGTGTATTCACCTTTATGACAAAAGTATTAATACAAAGGTACAATATTGAGATTGTCTAGGAAAACATCTTGTCCTAGAAAATGTAAGAGCTTTGTGTTCAAAGGATTTGGAAAATAAACTCCCTTTCTGTGGAGCCCTGCCCCTTGGGATTTGGCATAAGAAAGAAAAGAGAATTTCTAAGAAATATCAGGTTTTCTTTGCTGGCGTATTTTTTACTTTGTTCTGAATGGAAACAACTTGAGCTCAAAAGGTAAATTTCATTGACTGTAGATTTTACTAAGTGTGAGTTTAGCAGAGAAAGCAAAAGAAAGTGAAGGATGTACTAAATATGACTGCATTTTACAACCCCTTTCTTCTTATTCTTTTGATAAGCACTTAACAGAAGACTATTCAGTGAGAGCTGCCAATTCTTATTTTTACCATATGTACAGATCGGGAATGTCAGAGGAAATGTGTATGGCAAATTAGGGTGAACTCTGTGGCCTGAATGTTAAATGAGAGGGCAAATTATGCAGGATTTGTCTACTATTTTACTGCTCTCATTTGTGATTTCTTTGGGCAGGGCACCTTTATAAGACTGTCCTAAAGATATTATCATAATGGAATGTTTTGCATAATGGAAAACAGTCACCTCAGATCTTCTTTTGCATGACAAACCCTTGATTAGAAAAATAATAGGATGGAAATGGAATTTGTATTTGTACAGGCAGGCATCAGAGCCAAGGAGAATGGAAGCTGACCTCAATACACTGGAGAACTGACATAGGCAGATGCAAAACCTCTCTCTCTTTACAGTAAATTTAGCCTAGAAATAGACTGGGAAACAAGCGGGGGTCATATAAAAGCCTTCCTATGGTGAAAAGTTCCTTATTCATGAGGAAAGTATCTGTGATATACAAAAGATATAACACATTTTCAAATGATTCATAGCTGTTTTTATACTGCAAGAATCACATTGCACCACTGTGAAAACAAGAATGTTTTGATATGGAACAAAACTCTAAATGTTTGAAATTTTACAATATATATCTCATTCAACTTTCACAGCTTCAAGTTTTTCGGTTCATTGATGTGCAGTTACAAAACAGAATAGAAATATAATTGCCTAAATCAGCATAGCCAGCCATTTACATGATTAGGAGCTGGATTTTTATTTCAGAATTGCATACAGACATGCTCCTATAGTCATCCGGATTCACACTCACATCTGCATACACATTTGCAGGATCATTGGTGATGCACATGTGTCATAAGACCCATTGTATTCAATTACTGAGTCTTAATAAGAAAGTTTATTTTGCAAGCAGAAGCAAGGAAATAAAATCTCTAACGCATACAATAATTTGCAAGATACTGTACTTTCAGGGAAATTGTAAAATCAAAAGGCAGATTTTGCTAACCATAGTTTTCTTATTAATCTGAGAACATGTGCTTTCGTGTGACTGGAATTAACATGTGTTCAACGTAGAAGTTAACAAAATAATTTCATTACTGTTGACGATCTTGACAGCACAAAACAGTGTTGTTCTCTGCCAAGTTCACACTGTGCATAGGTCTGACATTGATTTTGGTTGATAAGGATTCCAGCACAGCTGGTTTACAGAAGACCCTAACACAACTTCATAAATGTGCATAGCGCAAAAAATGCCATCGTCTGTGATTGGAAGATAGTGGGAGTTGTACATGCTGGGAGAGTGCTGATCACAAATGTGCGCATGCTCACTTCTGCAGTTGTCTTGAACTAAAGTGCATCAGCCAGTCAATACGATATAGGCTGGGAAAAGGACCAGTGTATTGCTCTGAGCCACCTCACCTTAGCCCGATAAAGATAAAATCTTCGCCTGTCTTTGGTTTTCTGATAGCCATGTCCTTCGTGTCTCCCTCGCTGCGATTTTCTGAGATGTTCTTTGTCTGATCCAAAGTCTCCAGAACTGCAGCAAGGATGGGTGTATCCAGCATCTCTCAGATTCAAGCTTATCATTTTTAACTGTAAATATCTGTATGACTACAGTTACATGTGTCAGCTTTGAGATAATGTCATGATTTCATTGTGGTCAAAGATCCTGAAAAAGCAAAGCATGGCTGATCTCTGCACAGTGCCTGTTTATGGTATTATCTTAACAGTAAACTCACAGCTGATTGCAGTTTGGCCCTTATCAGTTTTTCCTGCTAGCAAGAGATAAAATCATTTCAGTTTTCTTAGGAACAGACCCACCTTAAATAAGACACATCTTTACAGACAGCTGAGAGGTAATAGTAACCTTTATTTTTTAGCAAAAGTACCCTTTCAATATAAAAAATGACCCAAAAGTAGCCACAGCAATTAATAAATTTGTATGAACAATGCCTAATGAAATCCAGGAATTCAGCTGTTCAGTGCCTGAAGAAGCGGATTGAATACCTGGGATTAGTACTGCAAATTGCTTCACCTGACTTCAAGTGAGCTGTAAATGGACTGGCTGATTAGAAGACTAAAAAGATAACCCAATTTAATGATCATACATAGCTTGCCTACCAGGATCCCCTACCTGAACAGCGGTGTAGCAACTTTCTTTGAGGAACAGTTTGCAGCGTATCTGAGAATGGATCTCCCATCTTCATTGACAGCAAGAACATGCAAGCTAGACAACCCCCTACCAGCTGTCTGAACCCAGAAGCACATCCACCCGTGCTCCGAAATGCTGCTTAAAGTCATGAATTCACCTTCTCCAAAGTGCTAGCAGCAAGTCCTGTACTGAGACTGCACACTTAATGTATATATTTGTTCCCCACTCTGCTTTCCATTAATCGATTACTGTCTCAAAGCTGCACTTAATCCATCATGACAATAGTTTCATTTGTTAAAAATAAATAAATACATAAATAAATAAATCTGTAAAACGCTCTGAAATAAGAATGCAAGTTTTACTGGCATCTGTTCAGCCCAGCTCAGTGACAAGCCTGCCCCCAGATCACAGCCATAAAGCAAAGCAAAGCCGAACCCTGTAATGACACTGCTTGCAAATGCAGCAGTCAATTTTTGTTTCACTGCTCACTTCCAGTAAGCCGATGCTGGATGCCGTTTAGCCAGCTCCAATTTTGGTGTCTCCTCTATCTGACCCAGTGAAAAAAACAAGCAAATAAACAAATCCCGTAAGGAAGGGCAGGAAGTTGTGAGAGCTGTGACATGGTTATTGTTACTAGGGAAACCACTTCCTTAGTATTCATGTGTTCAGCAGATCTGTCTGGCTGCGTCTCCGAGTCTCAGGCAATGTCATGAAATGAATGGCAACCAGGAAAATAAACCCAAACCAGCACAAAATTACTACAAGTGTCCATGACACTTCAAATGAAAATCTCATTTTGGTAACTCAACCCTAAGCAGAAACATCTCTCTGTAATATGCTTTTTTTTTATCAAGAGTGTGTGTGCTTGGAAGAGGTGTCACTCTTTTCATGGGCTATACTCCACTCCTCTTTTCCACGACATTTATACAATATCTGTGAAAACAGTCAGTACTGACAGGCTAGCATCAAAATCCTAAGCCCAGATACATACATCTTTTCAGTGTTGACCCTAGCTCCAATTACACAAGCAGCTCCTTCACCCAAGCAAAGGAAGGGTAAAGCTGGGAGGGAAAGCTCTTGAGGTGCCTGAAAACCAGGTCCTGGTGTTAGGACTCACCTCTAACAACAGACACAGTTGTATTTTTTGTATCTGCTTTCAGAGATTCAATGACAGGAAACAGGGCTGGAAGGTGTCCTAAGAAATCATCTGTGCTAAGCAGGTTGTAATATATCTAGCTTATACACAGATGCTCACCAGTTCCTTAACCTCAGCGATGGAAGTTCAGCATATCTGGTTTTCAGTAGGAATGCCACAGCTGATAAATTGATTTTGCCTCTCCTCCATCTTGCTGAGCATCACAGATGAGTGATAAAGCCTGAAGAGGGTTACACACACCTTCTCTGACCACCTTCAGCCGCAGGCTGGCAGTTCCTCTGCTAGCTTTGTTGCACAAGCAGCTCAGTGGTATTGCTGTGCCTGCTGGACTCGAGGCACAGGGTGGGTTTGCTCATTCAACAGAGGTCCGGGGCTGGCGCTTAAGAACGTTGTTGTTCCCGAGGATCTCAGGAACCCCAAGCGGAGCCACAACCAGCCATCTCAGCCCGCTCTCACTCTTGCTTTGGAGCAGAATGAATTGCAGCGGGGAGGTAGTGTGCAGCATGGCTGAGTATTTTAAACTTCACTTTGAAAGGGGGACTTTTCTAACCCGACTTTTCAGAAAACAACGCAGAGTCAGAGTTACAGGCAATGCCATGGGAAAGATAGCAGTGCATGGTTTTCCAAAGGAAAAAATGGGGAGAAAAGCAGCAGAGAATGAAGAGAAAATGCCGCCTTCTAGAGTAACCAGATGATCAACAGCTATTTGAGCCTCGCTGCAGCAGTAGGCTCACAAAGGGTAATGTAAAACTCAATCTGTATATTGAGATAAAAGTTAACACAGCAGATGGATAAAGAAGATCCTTTTGACTCTACCAAAGTCATTAATATGGCAGAGATACGTGTATTTAAAAAATAAAAATAAAAAGGAGTTCAAATACAGAAGGGCGACAGCTCATTTTTCTCTCTGTGCACTTGTGTCTTTGCATGCTCTCCAGCCTGATCCTCAGTCTATGGTGTGGTATGGACTTGCCTGATCCACAGAGTGACCATATAAAACAGGCAATAAAGACCACCAGGAAGAGACTTTGCCAATTAGAAATATCCAGTGCAAACCAATAGTAAATAATCTGTTTGTTAAATCACTGATGACACTAAATAAAAAGAAACGTGTGTTACAGCATGTAAAAGCAGAGGAAAGAAAAAAAAGATCATATACACAGATAGAAGCTATTGGAGGAAGGTAACTGATGAATGCAGAGAAACCCTCGCCTGTGTCCTAAATAAAAGATGATCTAATAAATACGAAGAACACATCCAGGTTTCTTGTAACAGCACAGCACTACATTGCACAGGAAGCAGCTTCAACCCTTCAGCCTTCTGGATGTGAAGGACAAGGAGGATATAGCGTTCGGCATGAGCAGCTTTTACAGCAGGGCTAGGCAAGGCACTGAGAAACAGGCGTGCTGTAGTTAGTGTTTGCTATGGCTCCTTCTGGCTGTTATTTTGCCTGGGTTGCTATCTCATGGGGCAGTAAAATGACATTTACCATCCCCTGCCAGGCCCCCCACCTCCAGCACAGGATGTACTTGAGCTGGATACCATTGGGGGCGAGGAGACTACTTGGAGGCAATACTGCGGTGGGCTTGCTTTATTCATGTACCTTTCCTCAGGCATCGGCTGCCAGCTCAGGGGTTCTGGGCTGGAAGGCTTTTGTGGTGAGAATTAAGGCCATTTTGATGAGGCAGGATATGGCCGCGGCACACACTAAGCTCTGCAAGGTGCCAAGTGATCCCAGGACCCACAGCACAGACACGGGGTTGGTCTCCCAAGAGCCCCACGTAGCGGCCGGTGAATGGTTGGGGACATCCATGGGGGCCGAGGTGCCCCAGCTGCAAGTCTCCATGTGGCAAAGGTACCCCTCACAAGGAAGCTGCCACTTCAGTTTCATGGGAGCCTGCAGTCACAGAGGAACAGCTAACAAAAGACGATGACAAAAGGAGGGCCCACATGTGGTGGTTCGGACAAAGAGGCAGCTTGGGGAGTTGAGGCAGAAAACCTGCTCATTTGTCGGATGAGGAGTGCAGGCAGCAGAACTGGAAACACCTCCTGTGGTTCCCTGAAGCTGTAGCTGCTGGAAGAGGGCAGGGGCCAAATCAGCCGCCTCTCTTGTGCTTTGAGATGTGCAGTCTGCAGCACGTTGGGAAAGGAGACAGCCCCGCTCCAGCTGAGCTCACACTTCCCGCAGGAGCTTTAATAAGGAGCCTGATCGGCAGGAGAGAAGGGGAAGGGGAGCCACAGAACAGCCCTGATTTACCTGTAAAAATCCTCCAGTGGGACCTGACATCTCAGCGGGGGTGGAGAGGGCCGTGGTGCAGGTGAAGAGCATGGCTTCATTCTTCACGGCTCAAAATGTGCCCAAGCTCCTGCGCCCACAGCCCTGCACTTCGATGACGACTGCAGCTGCCTTTGGCCCATCTCTACTTTTAGTTTTCTGAAGAGCAGCGCAAACCAGCGAAGAAGTCCAGTAATGGATATCGATGGCTGTTGGCTGCAGTTTGATCACAGGATGGCTTGCCTGTGACAGGCCATGAAGGCAGTCAATGCAGATGATAGCATTTCCAGCCAGGAGCTGCAGAGAAATCAAATCTGCTAAAGAGACATTTATACCGTCCAAGTGAAAACAAAGCAAAGTGGCTGCAGCTTTTAGCAAACTGCTGAGAGATCAATTCTTAATGTTTTCCACAGATTATAGACTGAATGAGATGCCTGCCAGGGACGAACACACATAAGCAACAGTTGCTTGATGGGGATTGTGGAAGGGGAGGACTGAAGCCATATTTCTTTAGCACTCAGGTGTTTATCGTGGAAACCAGTTAGCTGGAAAAGTCGATGCAACCACAAAGCTAGCACATCCACCCATCCCTCTGGAGGAGGCTGCAGCTCCACGACTGAAGTTATATTAGATTCTCCCAAAGCAGAATACGAGGAGGATGAAATAACAGCAGAGCTCAAGCTAGAGCTGAGCGTGGGGTGTATAAGGAATCACTTAGTCACAGAAAAATGCACACACTTGTATTGTCAAGGCAAATTTAGCCAATAGTTTCACCTGAAATAAAATGTTGAAGGGAGTTTGTTGGTGGTTTTGCAATATTTTTTATTACTTTGACATTTCAGGCAAGACTTACAAGCTGACTTGAAAAAAATTTCTGAAACAATAGATTATGGGAAAAGAGCATCCTTATGCCATGCCAAGTGAATTAGGTGATACTGGAGGCAACCAACCACTCCTCTTTCATTCAGTTGAAAGATAGGTCTTAAAATCATGGGCCTCCTACCAGTTCCTCAGTGACACTGAGTGGGACACCTTCAATTTTTTTCCCTTTGAAGATGCTTGGAAGCAGACTGGAAAATTCAGATGCATGTACCATACACATGACGATAGCATAATCCTCTCCTGTTTTCTTGCTCAGTGAATATTCAGGTTGGACAATTCAGCATTCAGGAGAGATGCTCCTCCCTTATCCACTCTGGCTGCCGTAGGGGATTTTCTCCACCCCAAGTACCAAAGCCTTCAAGTGGTCAGGGGCTCCGGGGTACACACCGTATCTCAGAGAAGGGGAAGTGGGGCTGGGCTGGTGGCAGAGCAGGGATGCGATGGGCAATGCTGTCACTGCACCTTGCCATGTTTCTTGTCCTGCCCTGTGGTGTACAAATTGCCCGGCAGCCTCAGACCCAGCAGAACCACAATCTCAGGCAATGTTGACAGCAGTTTCATTTGATCTGCCTGTGAGGCACGGTTTGGGCAGCTAGCCCTACAACTTGGCATTTAGGATATTTTTGTGAGAGGAAAACCTGGGGATTGCAGAGCAGTTGGAGTCTCCCACATAAATAGTGGAAGTTTCCACTGTTGGGTGCCAAGGGGGATCTCCTCTCAGTTTTGTGAACACTGTAGCAGTTACCCTGCATGAGTTTATTTCCACATTGCTTTCATGTTCTTTAGAAATGCCCGAAATCGGTATGAAATGTTTTATTCAACCTGAAACAAAACTTCTCCCACTTGCCATGCAGTCTCAAAAATTCTGGTTTCATGTCAATCCAAAATGTTTTATCCAGATTTATTTATTTATTTATTTTTAAATTGCCAGCACAGCTTTCTTCCACATAGGATCATTCATTCATTCATGCAGCTCTAGTTAAAATAAATATCACTAGTGCATTGCTTAGAACATTAGCTTGGATGCTCGACTTTCTAGGTCTGAAAGCCTTACAAAAAACACAGCAGATTGATTTCTCATGCTGGAGCACACACACATATCCATTCTGCCTTGTACTGCCATGTGACACCAAAAGCAAAGGTAGATTTGGAAAATGTAGGCCTGAGAGCAGAAAGTCTTCCAGAATGAACCAAGTTCTTTGAGCTCAGCAGCATCAGTGTGTGTTATTATCAGCTTGTCCTTTCTCTGCAGACAAGGAAAGAAAGGTCTGTGGGCTGTGTATTCTCCTTGGATGGGCACTGAGCACCTTCTATCTACAGCATCTGCCTAAAATTCATTTTATGACAAATTCAAATGAATTGTGTGTTTCTGCTGCTGCCCAGAGCAAATGGCCATACTTATCAAAGAAACCCTCTCCACAGTAAAAACTGCCCCAAAGGGCCAAATTCTAATCTCAGTGAATTAAAGTCCTATTTCAGTAGGATCAGAATTGGCCAAAATTAATGAACGTCATCTGTCGCAGAATCCCGTGGTGGCTGGACTGGAGATGGAGTGAGACAGCACATTTGCCCACTCATCTTTACACCGAAATGGAGGATTCAGCAAACTGAGCAGAGGTGTGCCACTGGAGGCCACAGCAGACCTGACTACTTTCCTCCTTACACCAGATGAAATCAATTTTTTCCATTTATCACCAAGCTCAATCACTTACCTTGATGATAAGTTTAAAGGTGATGATTCCCTGAAAGTTTGGAACTGATGGCATACAGAGTTTGCAGGATCCCATGTCATGGGTGACCAGAACTGAGCTCGGGCGTGAGTGTCTTCAGAGCAGGATTCTCAAGGACAAGCTTCACACTATGGCTGCCACTACAAAGGTTCCTTGGTAGGAGCACAAAGTAGCCCTGGTGCATCTGGAAACCCCCTTCTTTTTCTTTGCACAATTTATTAAAACATAAATTATGCAGACAATATAAAGATATAGGAAAATATGTGTGCATAATTGTCTAATTCCCCAGTGTTACCCACATAATCAAAGGAAAATCACTATGGACTTTGTACACAGCCATGTAGGAATACGTTGCTGCTTCCTTATGAATGAAGCACGTGATGGAGCAAGTAGCCATACACAGGTAAAGTAGACTGTTTATAAAGATAAAATAAATAGATGGCATCTTCTCTGTAGCAAAATGAGAGTATCCAGATCTTCCTACTTTCACAATTGTTGTTCAACATTATACTTAAGAGCAGTATTACACTAAAAAGCACCTAATTTCACTTCATCTGATTTAAAATGCATCGTGGTGCATCTGAGCTACTGTCTAATCCTTTTGTTTGAGATGTTCTACATTAGTGAGCCACTTTTGATTCATGTGCTAACAATCCCCCTTAAGGCAGGTAATTCACAATGATGTTCACGATGTGCAAAGTGGTGCTCTGGTTCCCACAGAAAAAAGTCAGTAAACTTTAAATCCCAGAGAGCCTAAACTTATTTTGCATAAATTGCCCGCATCAGGAGGGGAGCTGAAATCTGTTTGTATGCATGTCCTGTATCAACTTAGAATTCAAATATTTTTTTAGAACAGTGGGAATGCTGATTAGAGACAATCACAGTAGAAAGCAAAGGTTGCAACCAATTGTGAGTACAAACAAAAGAGAATGTGAATTACCTCACTTTAACCTTTATCCAGCCAGCCACATCCTACTGCAATATATTTTGAATTAAAGATTTCTTAGAGGAACAAGAACTAACAGAATGTAAATATATTTTTATTAAATATTATTCTTCTGCAGGTGACTTTTTTTTCTTTCTTGCTACAGTAGATGTAATTTAATTCTGCAGAAAGAACAGGTTTTAAACCTAAAACCCTTGATTTTTCCAACTGCAAATTGGACCTTCATGCTATTGGGAACTAAAATTTCAATCTTTCCACTATTATGCATGGTATGTCCTTAAAACTTCTTGAGCTAACTCTAATGATTTAATACTGGACATAGGTAAGTGTTCCACTTCCTTTTTTTCTGAACTGTGTTGCTTAGACAATCACATTTCTTTTCCTCAGCAATACATGTAGCAGTGTTCATAACAGAAAAAAAACATGTCATCACATAAAGGTAAAAAGATGACCATGAAACAATACTACCAGTAACGTCTGCAAATATGCTTAAACAGGACAAAATGTAAATTTTATCACCAGTAATACATGTAGCCATTGCAACCTCTTACATAATTAACAAATTATAAGGCTATCAAGTGTTACTTCCCGCTTGCATAAGCCATTGACATTCACAAAGCGAAATCTAGCCTCAAGCTCCAATTTGTTTTTAAACTGAAGTGTCTATCTGAGCACATCATATGAGATAAAGTCCTAATGCTACAGAAATCAACGCAAAAAAAAAATAAAAAATTCAAGATTGCCAGGATTCCAACTGATTTCAAACTTGATTAAAAACACACCTCTCCTGCATGAGTGGTAATATGCCTTATTAAGTCATTATTTTCTTTAGAAAGCATATATCCTATTTGTAGTCTGAAGTTACTTAGTGTCTCCTACAGACAGTGAAGTCTGTATCTTCTTTTGTTAGGTTACATTGCTAATGATGATCAGTAATTCATTCTTTCATGGGGAAATGTTTTCTAGATACACTTAATTATGAACTAACAGCAAAAGTATGGAAGTGTTTGTGGACCTGAAATACTGTGTCAAAACTGTGAAATATTGAAATATTTGGGGATAGTAGTTTGGCCAGTTTCACGTCCAACAACAAGTCCATGGTGTCTGAAATCAAAATAGTCGTACTAATTTCCAGCATCTGCACTGCCTTGTGGCTGCACACACTGGAAAATCATGTTGGCTCCCAGATGTATGGCAAAGAGAAGAGAAACCCTGAGGTCTCCAGCCCCACAGTCATTCAGCTGGAGATGGCACAGAGCTGAGAAACTTCAGCTCCTGGCAATCCACAGGTGAAGGGAGTTAATTGAAAGACAAGTATTTCTCTCCTGATAAATCAGGGTTTTTCAAAGATATTGAATAACGTTGTGTTGGGGAAAACTTCCAACCAACTCTAATTAGACAGTGCAAATTAAGTTAAGGAAAGCAATTTAATTGAAAGAAGGTGCAAGGAGATTTGGGAGATTTGGGGAAGTGCTGAGGGACACCTCAAAAGAAAAAAAACATGCACGCAGCTACAACACTGATTTTTCTGTTGGGACACAGCAGTACTGGGGGGCAAGTCAGAAAAATAACCAGTGCGAATTTCATTTTTTACCTGCATCGCATCCTGTAGCTAGGGGTGTTGCAGGCTGATCCCTCGTCTGTTAATCACTTGTTTAGAAGACTGCTACTAGAGAACACAGAAGGCTGTAGGGGGGAGAGTAAACCAGGTAGAGACTGAGGATCACATGAGAAGAGAGATTAAACGGCATCTTTTCCTTCTATCTTTGTAGTAAATGTCCAAGTTGAAAAAAAAAAAAAATAAAATAAAAAAGCCCACCTAAGGCCATTCCTCTAACTCAGGCTCCAGAAATACATTTAAAATAACTTGGTTGCAATTTGTTTTTTTCTCTGTATGGAAGAAAATAATAAAAGAACCGCGTCTCAGGCACGTGTAGCTTTGATACTGTGTTTTATGGATAGCATGACGTCCAACTCGAGTTTCAGGTGTTCACACACAAGCACAAATGCCTGTTATTGCACCAGCTGTTCCATGGATGTATTTGAATACATGTTATGGATCTGAGGCAATATCATAAACATGACTGAAGGTGCTCAAATTTATGGGCGTTGCATGCGAGCTGCTGGGTCGTAGCAAAGTGCCTTCAAACATGTGTTGAGCTGGTGGAAACCCTGGTCTCGCTCATGGGTAACAGTTTTTGGATGGAAAAGAGGAAAGGTTTTTTTGGGGGGGGAGGGGGCGAAGTCCCCTGTGGCTCTTAGCACAAGCAACTTGCTGCCAGCTTGCACCTGCAGAACCTCCCTGCCATACTGTATGCATTTCAAAGACACACTTTCGGGACAAGTTAGATGTGAGGAGCACAAGGAATGGGGGCTGTCTGAGCATACGAAACCCTGTGTCTGCTCTGCCCCACACTGCCACGCAGGTCTAAGCATGCCTGGAGCCGCAGCTGAGGCAAAAAGGGCCCACATTCACAGAGGGATTCTGTAAAATGTTCCAAAAAATGTCAGTGAACATTTTTTGCAGGTGTGATGGGAGTGGGTGGGCCGGTTCTCCCATCGGGGCCCCCTCTGAGCTGGGCAGGCTGCGGCTGCTTGCCGGGCCTGGGCTGCGGCCCAGCTGACAGACAAACGAGCAGGGTCTTGGTGTTGCTAGTAACGGTATCTTCTGGCACAGCAGACTTTCCAGTCAGAGGTGCCATTTTCTGTGGGATAGCCCCTGAACGTCGCTTCAGTTTAAGGTTCCTTCTTCTCGGTGGGCCTCCTTCATGCCTTGTGTGCAACATTTCTGTGGCCTTCCCACCGTGACGCCGAGCCTGCGCCACTGGGCCTGAGCCAGCAGGGCTGCTGAGAAATGGCTGTTTGTTCAAAACAGGGCACCTGAAGTGATGTTCAGCAAGCCCAGCAAATGTAAATGTGCTCCTTGTTTGTTACTGGCACATTCTTGTACCAGACAGATTCCTGCAGTCAAAATATTTTGGTGAGAAGCGAGTGCAGCCAGCCAGTTTTACAGATGTAGGATTTCACTGAGCTCAATTTTTTGAAGGGCACTGCAGGCTTCTCTTCATAAAGTTACTTTATACCTGGTACGTTCATATCAGGCAGATAGGATGAGAGGAAACAGAAGTGAACAAATGATGCGCTGTGTCACAGAGGTTGTAGTTTGATTTATGCACAGTAACAAACACCACACTAATAAGTAGCAGCTGAGAGTCCTGATGGCAGGAGGCAAAGCCGGCTTTAACTCCAATTTGTCATCAGTCCTCCAGTAAGAGGCTTGTGTCATTTCCAGACTCTGGCTCCTTTCTTTCCCTTGTTAAGTTGGTGTCTCCTCCAACCCACGTGGCACTGCCGCTTCCCGCAGAACGGGTGCTTTTCACCAGCCTCCTCTCCCCAAAACCAGGTATTTTCACATTTTTTTATTTCTGCAGTGCTGGCACAGGAAACCAAGCTGACTAAATATTGCAGGAACACACTGAAGTGTTCAGAGCTCTGTATTATTACCGAAGGTGAGTGTATAGCACGCTTCCTCATATTTAGGGACTTGTAAGGGCTCATCCAAAAACCTCTTAGATTCTTCCCTTTCCTTTGATCAATTGGTTGTCCTAAATCTAAATTACAGTTTCCTTGGGAAAAGGGCTTGGAAGGATATTTAAATGTCCCGTACTCATGTGGAGGTCAGAAAAGCGCAGCCCAGTTAACAAACAGGAGGGTGAACACTTAGTTGATTTCCAAAACAAGAAAACCTTCCTGTGACCTAAGGACTACCATGTTCATGGCCCTGTCCCCAGACAGCACACACATCTCTGTCTAGTGCCCTCTCTCCTGCTTCCTCCACCTCCAGTCCTGCTGCACTGACAGATGTTGTGTTTGAGCAGAGATCAAAAAAAGCAGCTGGAGCTGAGGTGCAGCAAAGGGCCAGGCTGCTGCATGCTGCCAAACAGAGCTCACTCATGGCTGTCTCTGAGCTGGCAGAGGAGTGAGATACCTGTGACTTCTAATGGAGTTGCTCCAAAATTACGGGTTCCTGCTACTCTGGATTAGTCATTCCACATGCACGTGTGCAAGCTAAATAACAGCCAGTAGTAAAAACACTGACATTTCCAGATGCACGCGGGCATTTCTAGAAAGGACATTGTTGATGTGGGAGAGCAGAAGTGCAGTTCTTCCATGATTCATATCTCCACCAAAGAGGCAGTAAGTAGTATTCCAAAATGTGCTGGGCTGCTCTCCGAGGGCTCAGTAGATAGACAAGCACTTGTGGCAGCCAGCAATGTACATAAAAAGGGCATGTTAGGGCTATAGTACTTTGCATGTATTGAATGTAATGGGCCAGAACAGCATGCTGGGAGAGAAGTATATATAAAATGTTAACCATCTATATGAAAGGGGTCATTTCTATTAAAAAAAAACCCAAAAAACAAAAAACAAGAAACAAAAAAAACAGAAACCTCAAAAGCAGAAGCATCAATTTTACTTTACTGTCTGTATTGTGTGCATATAGAAGGGCACCTGAAACAGCCTCTGAAGAGTTTGACAGTTTTATCTGTCTCCTGATGCACGCAAGTGGCAGCCCACATTTATAGTGTTTCCCAGGGAAGCTGACATGGTGGTACATGCAATGTCTCCCGCTCCCCACTGACATGATGCTGATCATTTGGTCAATGAATACCTCTTAGCAGTTGACCACAACATATTGTCATGTAGTAACATATTGGTATCTTTCCATCTGTCTATACTTGTTTTAAACACAGAAGTTTTACACTTTTCTTCTGTGATAAACCATTCCAGAAAAGTATCTTGAATGCTCAGTCTTCACTAAACAACACTAGATAAAGTACTCTGTTGGCTGTTTGTGCCCAAGAAAAGCTTTGAAAATAGAGAGCTGAATCTGGGCCTTGTTTTTCTTTTTTTTTTTTTTTTTCCCTTCCACAAAATGTGTATCTTTCTATCTTCACGGTATATCCCAGGGCTGTGTGTATAGCTCATTTCATTAATGTATGAATATCTCTGAGCTCCTCAGGTGGAAGCTGGGGGCAAACTATTATAATTAGCTGGATTGTAAGTTGCACACCTACCCTTTTGATGGTAAAGTAAATCTACGCTGCAGTCCTAATTCCAGTTGAAAGGTGAGGCTGAAATGTTTCTATGATATCATAAATCTCCTTAGGCTTCAAGACTTTACTAGGGTGTATAACACTGCAACGTTTTGTTGCATAGCTCTTAAAGCTGTTATGTCTTTATGTGAATCACCATATTGATCCTTGGAAAATTATTTTAAAAATACATTTGATTTTAGTTTAGCAGTTCTTTCCAGGCAGAGCATCCCCAGCAATCACTACCAGGCCCTCTGGGAAACAGGAGAAAAGGAAAAGAAAGGAACATTTTTTGGAATCACTTTCTCTCGCCCAACTCAGTACCAGCCAGCGCAGGCAATAACGAAGGGGCTGCAGGGCTGCTCTCCGCTATTATTGTGCCTGGCTCGCTCTCAGCATGACTCACTGCAGACAATATGTAGCACCACTCGCAAGGGGAATGAACAGTAAATACTTGGCCCTGGATTTTTTTTTAATCTCCTCAGTTTTTTTTTTTTTTTTTCTCTGATTTGTATCCCTTTATCCTCGCCCATGTGCTATATAAGCTGCTCAAATCTAATGTCCATAACACCACCCCCCACTGGTAGCAGCAAGTCCTTCCGCTGCTGTAGGGTTTACTTTGCAAAGGTTTACAAGGAAAGGCATTATTTAGAAACTGTATGTGTTAACCTAGTGGCACAAGGTTGCTCCAGCACCTTCCCCCTTGTTTTTTTTTTTTTTTCTTTTCTCGGGGGAGGGGTGGCTGCTCTTGTAGCAAGTGCATCTCTTGCTTTGCAGCAGCAGCCAGGCTTGCTTAGAAAGAAAGCCTTGGGGCTAAAAAGGCTAGGAGTGCAGCCAAGGGGGTCAGGAGACGGTTTTAATGATTAGACTACATAATCAGCAGCTCACTCTGAGTATGCTTCCTGGTACCCGGTGCTCAAACACACAAACCTTTAAAGTAATAATTCTCGGTCCTCATTTGTATCGGAGAGATTTGTAGGTTAAAGTTGCCACACAGGTAGTGCATCAGGAATGCCTAACAAATCTGTTACCCACCTGAAACACAAACCTTTCATCTAGGCTATGAAAAGGCAACACCTTTCCGAATTTGACCTGGCCAGTGAGAACTGGGGGCAAACTAGAAAGTATGAACATGCCTGCGTTTCCTTGTTTTCTTTTTGCGCAATGCCTCTGGGGTGCAGCTGGTGTCATTTTGTGGAACCTTTCCGTATTTAACAATGGGAATTAACCTCTTCAAGAGTTTTGCCATCAGAGCTGGGCCACAACATGATTCTATCAGATAAAGCCCAGGACACTGCAGTCCTATGATCAAACTATATTGTGCTAGCTCTAAAAAAGACCATTTTATCTTAAATTACTCCTAGATGGACAGAGCCAAGACCAGAATTTAGGTCCTCCATTATCCATATTTGAGGTTAGTGGCTTCCCCATCAGCCTAGGCAGTACAAGCACTTGCTCTCCAGCCATCTCCCATCCCAGCACAAAGTGATGTTTAAACCAACAGATTCCTACAGGCTTCTGCATTTGCTAAAATAGCATATTCTGACATTTCAGTCAAATATTCTAATCAAATCTGTGCAAGCTGCATTGATTTAACTTGCATCGTCTAAAAATAGGTCTTAACAAGATGTTGGTACCCAAAAGCTAGAAGCAATGGAAAGGAAGGAAAAATACTAAAGGTGCGTATTGATTACATTCACTGTAAGTGAGCACTTGCCTATCCAATGCTGCAATGCACAAATAAATAAATTCCTGGTTAACAACCCAAGCAGCACATACTTACTGAGATAAATAACCGAGTACGAACAGGTGCAAATCCAGCTCCCACATCAAAGTTGTGAAAAATGCAGAGCATGTGCTTTACATAATTTTCCACCAGAATTATCAGGTCTTTATTTCAAAAGAAATTGCAATAAGCCAGAGTTTATTCTCCATACAATGATATATTTAAATCAGGCCTTTCTTTTTTTTTTTTTATCAGTAAACTGGCCCTTCTACCACTTCAGTTAAATCCCAGTGTGTTGTAAAGAGGTCCATTGTCACACATACATATAACAAATGGAAAGAGACACCAAATAATGTACTTACTAACTAGTACAGACAGAAACACACTGCACTAAAAACCTTGCCCAGTGTAGCCAGCAACTGCCTTGTAGTTTTGATTGAGCTCATGTGTTTGGCTGATTCAATGCCTAATCTTTTCAACTAATTACTGCCTAAGTGCTTGCTTGCTTCTAAGTATTTTTCATTCCATAAAAATCTGTTGTTTACAAACATTTCCTCATTCATTTTCTGGAGAACAAACAAATAAAAGAAAGGCTTTATTCCCCGATTTAGGGATTTTATGTGGTCTAGATCACATATATGAGGGAGAAGAGAGATTCTGCTACACTTTATTCAATATGATGTTACAAGAAAACAACGGTTACAGCTGACAAACCATTACATCTTTCATAATACAGACAAATTACAAGGTGTAACAAATAATGCAACATTTATTTTACTGTACTGCTTACTATGCTGTTCTTCTGAAGTATATATATATATATATATATATTTAATTACATTAACATTGTTTTCATGTACCAGCCCTCCCCTTTTTATTTGTTAAAAAAAGAACACCTCCTAGTGCACCATACAAAAATCCACGTGGAAGCTGGCAAGCTGGGATTCTGTATGCAGCACCATTGAAATGCATCTGGGGGGATGGGAATTTTTAGTGCATCCTTTACTTTTAGATTTTTTTGCTTATGTGAAAAATGCAAGGCAGTAACATACGGTCACTCCACCTAAATGCTGGTAGGGGAGAGTATTGTTATGCTCAGTAATGCAACAGAATTCTATTTATATGGGGCGTCAGTATTTTGCTCCCCCGTCTGTACAGCCTAAACATTTTATATAACAAAGATTACAAAACCCAATAGTATTCACAGATGAGTATTTTGTGTGTGAGCATACCAGAGCACTGACTACACATTCAATTGCGTGCACTGACACAGAGTACACAGGCGTGGATGTCACCCACCAGCCCACAGGGCATTTATCACCGTAGCTTCTTTCCACAGGTGCCTGAAGTCCAGAACCCCTGCACAACAATGACAAAATGAAAACCCCAGTGCCTCTGTCTACTGCAGATTGAATTTTCAGTGTTGCATGTACTGACGTTATCCTAAAACATGGTTCTGTTTAAAAACGATAGTGAGAAACGAAAGGACCCAACCGACCCGGGACACCACACAAGAATGTAGTGTTGGCAGCACTGGTGTGTCCTGACTGGTGCTGTGCCTGCTGGGTGTGGGTTAGAGCTGCTCTGAGCCCAGCATGAGAGGGGACAAAGCCATCTCCAGATAGCTGGCTTTAAAGTCAGGTTCTGTGAACCTGGACTCATAAGGACCCTCCGTACCATGCAGACCATCTCTGTCACCATCTTCCCTCCCCAGTCACCTAACATCAGGTATCATACGCTGTTAGAATGTGCCTCCCACTTCTATCTGCCTACTGCACCTGCTGCCCTGTGGCTGCTCTCCCCTCTGGCAGCTAAGCCACATCCTCTCAGCATCATCAGGAAGGATCTCCCGGGGCTCAGCCAAGTGGTGAGCCAAAAAAAGTCACACTGCTGCCAGCTATCAACTCCAAGCGAGTCCCGCAGTCTCTCAAGGACTGGGCTGCACAGACTACTGGTCATTTAAACCAACTTTTGACTATTGATGGCATGAAGCTCTGCATTCCCAGCACCTGCAGCATGTGTGGAAGACCAGGCTAATTTTTCTTGTCCCTTTGAAGATTCTGCAGGGAACCGGTTTGGGAAGGATGTGAGAAAAAGAGAGTAACACTACTGATATTCCCTGAAGCTGTACCAAGAGCATTGATGGGATTTAAGAAGTCCATTCATCAGCACTGAGAAGAGCTATGGGGAGAGCCTCACTTCTGCGAGATGCTGGAGAGATGGGCTAGTTGTCGGGGAATCCTAACCGATGGGTGTCAAATCAGGTTACTGATGCTGGTAGGGGCTCTACTGGAAAGAGAAAAGGGGTAATAAGGCTGTACAGTCAGTTCCCTGGCCAAAGGAGCTTCCATTTTCTCAAAGCGATAAAAAATTTAAAATTTGAGGTTTCCCAGAAGATTGGATGATCCAGGAAAAGAACGTGCAGCACTCATGCGAATGGCACCAGCTGGCTGAGCCCAGGTGCCCTTGGTGCAGGAACACCCCCAAGACTCAGCGCCTCCGCAGGTGACAGCAAACCCAAGTCACCACAGGGAATCAGAACAACCCGAAAGGAGGAGCATAAGTAATCCCAGCCATCCCTTAATTGATCTGCAGCTGAAATAACCCCACTAGTGCTGAAAATCAAGTTACTATTTAGGAACCTAGGTATTTATGCACTTTCCTTCGGGCAACTGAGTTTGAAGATGCGTGGATGAACTTTAATTATTTCAGCGGTTGCTTAAAAGTGGGAATGGGGCAGAGAAGATAATCTCACACGCACGTGTGTGTACACACACACACACACACGCACACACACATACATACCTTAAGCAAATACTCCATGATTCACTATGGATAGCAATGTGCTAGGCTTGTGGGAACAGTTAGGGAATTACTCTCTATATTAAACCTTCAGATGTTTAGTTGAGCAGCATAATTGCTTGCCTCCCAATTTAAGCTGCCAAGTAGATGTGTCTATGAAACTACCCTTATACTCCTAATTGAAATCTTTGTTACATTTTCAAAAATTCTTCAGATTTTTGCAGCAAGTTTTTTTTTTCTAAAAATAGCTAATTTTAGTCATCAAACTGCACACAATTTAAGTAGCAAAGATAATGTATAAAAGACTTTTCTCTTACAAAAAAAAGCAACATGAAACCCAAACAAACCACGTCTAAGGCAGTTTCAGTGTGTGATAAAGTCAAAAGTTCACTGGTCACTTTTTTCCCCCCTCATAAACGCAGGAGAAAAATTGTAGTAACTTCTAAATAGGATTGTGACTGAAAGTGGCTTTCAGATGGCTTTTACCAGATCCTGAAACAGAGATGTCATTGGGGAAAATTGTGTTTTAATGGCTGTGCAAATATTGAGAATATTTCCACGGTTCAACTCTTTGAAAGTGTAGCCTCATATCCTAGTTCATTAAGAGGCCTTTCGTAGCTACTTGAGCATTCAAGGATTTGCCTTATTGGGTGTTCTTTTCTTATTAAACACCGCTGGAGTTTAATAAGATGGCAGTAGCACAAATCCTTTTCCCCTCCTTTTAAACACTGAAAGCTAACCAAAGTGTTACTGCATTTCTTAAAAATGTAATTCAATGCACCCAGCAAGCAAAGGATGTCAAATTTATGTGTAGAATAATATTGCCTAGCAAGCGGTTCTGTCCGAGCAGGAGCATAACTCAGCAGTGGTTTTTGCACCATACCCTGCTCTTTCTGAATGCAAAGCATTGTATTATGATCAGGGCAGGTTTATTCCACCCTTGAACACAATGTTCTCCCCAAACACAATGTAGCAGGGGCTTCCTTTTCTAAAATCACACAACTTTGTTTCTTGCAAAGTTTGCATTTGAATGATTCATTCAGAAAAGCGATCTAAAGACACGTCATCTGGCAGTGCCTTCCAATCAGATCAGGATACCTATAGAAAATAACTTGAAAGGTGCTTTGGTGTGGAACAGCAAACAGCTTGGGATAAGGAAAATTCTCCATTTCACTCTGTAAGCAGCAACATAACACAGCTGGATTTAATGGCTCATTAAACAAAAGTTTCTCTGTACCTTAGTATCTGCCTTGAATTAAACGGAACAGTTTCAGCATCTCTGTTTTCTTTTCAAGAAAACTTTCTGAAAGGTAAATAACGTGAGGAAAAACAGAGATGTTAGCCAAGACCCAACAAAGAAAGAAATACGCATAATGGGAGTAAAACCTTAAAGAATTTGTCTTGTATCTGTCAGCTGAGTACATCTCATCATTTTTTGCTTTGTCCTTCTCACAGGCCTATTTTGAAAACTGGCATGCTACATAGCCTAAGCAGAGTAACCAAATTCAGAGTACTGAAATAAACATGCAATTATTGCCATGTTTTTAATATGGATATAAATGGTCTGAGGAGATAATGAAAAAAAGAAATAACCCAACAACACTTCGGGAATAGTGGCAAGGTGCTGTAATTGTCAGCCGATCAGACAAGTTGGGCTTGCTCTGGCAGAAATTGTCTTCCCATTGGTTGCAAAATGTGCACAACTCTCAAAGAAAACACACAGTCCTTTATGCCACCATTGGTTTTTTTTGTACAGTCATTACTGAAGAAGTGTGAACACCAAATGTGTTGTCTTAATGTATTTAAGACTTTGCTGGTGAAAGCATAAAAATCCTTACAAAGATGCAGCACTGCAGTGGAAAATCAAACAAAATCAAACACAAAAGACTGAAAGAGTACATGCCATGTATCAGTAAGCAAAAGCTTAATCTTCACATAGTTCTCTGAAATCACAAGGTATCCAAACACGTGCAAGGTTTTAAATAAATTGCAGGGAAAAACAGGGTCTTGCCAGCTTCAATTTTCTTTTGAATGAAATCCACCACAGAGAAAGAAAGGAAACAGGCCATGGTTCCTTCCTGGTGTCGGCCTCCTCATTAGGTTTTTTGTTTCCCTCCTCCAAACTGGTAAATTTAATCCTGTAAGGAAACAATATACATTATAATAAGCTTCACGACTTGCATTTTTAAATGATTTTTTTACTTGGTAAATAATAGGTTAGTCTAAAGCCAGTTATGAAGACACCAGCTCAGAGCAAAGGACAGACATCCAAAGCACTTTCAGAGCTGGTACCTCAAGCAAATGAGCTTAGAACACCAATGTTTGCAGGGTGGTTGCCTAAATGGGATGTATTAATCCATATTCATATATATCTGCCCCAAGTGCTAATCTTCAGAGGTGCCATCAGCATTCACATTCTCCATGGAAATTACAGGCGGCTATAAATAGACAGCTGGCTCTGCTAAAGGTGGTCACACCCCACGGATGCAAAGGAAGGTTGCTAAATGCTGGCACGGCTTCAGGAGTTTATGAGCTCTTTTTGCCCCTTTTCTTTCAGAGTCCCCAGTGATTGCCTTCCCAGCAGTGCTTGTGACCAGTTTATGAAAAGGTTTCCTCAGCTTTGCTTCCCAAGAGTTATTTGAGGTACCTTGAGGTGTCACAGACATTTTTGTAAACACGGCCAGGTTACGGAGCTCCTTGGTGTCCTGCATTTAAACACATTCCCTTTTACTTGGGTGTTTTCCTACTCATAAAAATATATCAAAATCCACTCCTTTCATATCTAGAAAGTAAACATTACACCAAGAGTTTCGTTTACATTATCTTTCACTCTGCTAATGACTGCTGTTTACAGAGGACCCATGCTGTGATTGGACTTGCAGGAATGTACCTCGATGTCCCTCAGATTTACACAAACCAGGAGGCAGGCCAAGAACATTGGAAGGATCACTTTAAAGCAAAACTAACAACTGAAGGTGAGCAAGGTGAGGGCCAGATAGAGGCTGGATGGACTGGAGCCATTAGAGGGATTCTGTAATTAACATATTTAGCTCATAATAAACGTCCAAGTAGAATTCTCTGCCAAGTAATAAAGTGAGACCTCATTTCCTGATAATGCTGAGAAATTCTGCAGTTTTACAAAGTTCAAATATCTTTGTTTTACAGGGATTTTCAAGGCCAAGGGTTTTAATTACAAACCTGCTACATTTTTAAAATGTTGTTGCAGAAAGACAGTCAGATATGGAGGAATTTTAGCACTTAAGAAAAAGAAAACTTAAATATTCATCAAGCATAAAACTGGTTTGTATTAGCATGTCCTAGAACTATTTAAATCAAACTGAATGCAGGTGCCAGTGAATCTAGTCTAGCCCGCATTTCAAAAGCAGGAGAAAAACAAGACATCAGTATTGAATTGTAGTTTCAAGTATAATATTTTAATTGTGGCTTTCATCAAAACAGCCTAATCTCTACACAACATCTACATTTCATAATTTCCAGGGTTCCTGTCATGGTTCCTTATAGCTCTTCTTCTGCCCTTCAAGTGCCAGAATACCTGACTGGGATTAACAAAAGCCTGTTCTTAATGATGCATGGCAGCATCTTGGGCCCTCCTGGGGCTTGGTCTACCACCTCTTGAGTCCTGCTTGGGTTGTTTCCTAAATGCCTTTGGAGCTTGCGTGGAATGTCTGTTCCACATGAAAGTCCCGCTTTCCCCAAGGTCTAGGAGTTTGGCTGAAGCCCCAGTCAATCTTGTTTCAAGGAATACATTAGAGTTGACCCATTCAGTTTACCCTTCATAAGCTCAAAAAGAAAAGCAGTGATTCACATCACATGCAGAGGTTCACAACTGCTTATCGGGGAAACACTGCTGCCACTACTGCCCAAATTCCACATTCTCCTTCCTTCAAACCAAACCAAAAACACCAAACCAAACCAAGCCAAGCCAAGCCAAGCCAAGCCAAGCCAAGCCAAGCCAAATCAAACCAAACCAAACCAAACCAAACCAAACCAAACCAAACCAAACCAAACCAAACCAAACCAACAATACCTTTTAGAGATTACCTCTTTGGAGCCCCAAAGCAATGAAAGAAGCAATGAAACTCCCCAAACTCCATCCAATGTCAAGCTTGCATTCCCTACCACCACCGCCACCAGCAGTACAGCTGTGAAATGTGGGCTTGCAGTTTGGAAACTATGACTGTCCAGATCCACAACAGCTGCTTGATTTCAGGCTAAACCCAAGTTGCTGGAGTTCTAGCACCTGGCATAAGCAGCAGGGACATCTAGGACAGGTGATAAAATGATTTGGATAAAAGACAAAGAACTCTTTCCGGAGTTACCAATTTGCTCAGATTGGAGAAAAACTGCATCTTAATTAGATAATTATATTAATTACAGAAAACTTTTTCCTTTCTATCAGTGGACCTCAGAACACTTTCCAAAGGAGGTCAGCATGACACTTCTCCCAGGTATATGATAAAATTTCCCAGTGACAACACTACATTTTCCGTTTCAAGTTTGGCTCTGTATGCAAAACTGATCACACATTCTCCAAGGCAGGGCCTGAGCCTAGGAGATGGGGAATACCTTCATCAGAAGCTTGCACTTTCAGAATCAAACCCTGTAACATTAAAAGCTTCCCTAGGAATGAATAAAGCTGCCACCATTTAACACAGGGAATAACCTTAGCATATTGGCAACCGCTGCCAGCATCAACGCGGAACAAGGCTGAGATCAAACAATAAACTCAATGGGAGGGAAACAACAAAAAAAAAAAGAGGTGATTTCATTCCAAATTTCCCAAGTGGATCTGGCTGGGGAAAAACTAGAAGACAGAGCATAACCAGAGCCACAGAATGGCTGGCAATCACAGTCTCTGTGAAGATGCATTCAGACGCACTGCCTGCCCTGTTCGGGAAACAGGGATGGATGAAGACCTCCCGCCATCCCCACCAGCACCCCAATGGCCAGGTCCTTCTGATGCTGAACTGTGAGGTATGGCTGCCGAGGTAATGCTACTTTGTATAAAATCCTTACATGAGCTTTGACACGGAGAACAGGCCTGATGGTTAGGAATATATACACTGGGAATATCTGAGGCTTGCATTGGAGACCCTAATTCACTGAATGCTCATTGTTGATTCCAAGTGGGGTCAACAGGTGAAATCCCTTCTGTCTATACCTCGGAGCACCCTCATGGTTAATGCCTTCATCTGGGAAATGGGAAACCGAGGTTTACCTGTCCTGAGGCAGAGGAAGAAACTGAGCACAGGGATGCCACCTCTCAGAGAAGCGCTGTAACTGCTGTGCTATGGGACAGAAGATGTCCTTCTCTGTCTTTTTGTTTGGTTTACAATGAGACTCATTATGTAACATCAAGTAGACACCTCCCTTGAACTGGAGGAAGAAGAGGGTGTCTACTTGTCCACAGCAGAAAATCCACAATAACACAAACATGAAATTTTATATGGGTGAGAACCAGTCCTTTTATTAAAAAAAAAAAAAAAAAAGCAAAGCATTGTTTCCCCAGTGAGGCTGTCGAAGTGAAACACGGGTTGTTCACACAACCAAGACCTGGGGCAGTTCCTGAGGCAGGCCTCCCCATACAGTGCTGCCCTTCAGTTCCCAGATCGCTTAGTATTCCACGTTTGCATTTTTTAAGTTATATACCCTTGCATAGGATTTAATACATTTTCCTGATCATACAAATCAAAGTTTTGCTTGGTGACTTGGCAGATTGTGTTTATGGCCTCTGGTCACAGCTTTGCTTATAAAAGCGTAAATTGTTAAATGAGATATTTACAACTTGTGATTTCCCAAGAGCAAAATAGGGTTCTTTCAGATCTCTCTCTCTCTCTCTCTTTTTTTTAAAAAAAAGGACCCTGAAATATAACAGACTGTCTTAAAAATGAACTTGTATTTTTTTTCACCACAGGTCCAGGCAGTTTTGATTTTCACTAAATGTAATAGAAGATTACAATGATGATAACAGCAAGTTAATGATGTGCCTGAAATATCAAGTGACCTAAATCAAGTAACTCAATTGTATGTTTGTTATCTAGAGAAATCATCTGCTGCATACATCCTGTTTCTCACAGATCCTAAATGGGACAAAATAAGGTGTTAACACACCTTAAAATGGCAGTGGCCAGTGTCAGTAGAGAGTAGCTGTTGATGTAACACTAAAGCTTATAGTGTAAACATTAATCATGCTCTCAAGACATGAGGCAGCGAAGGGTGACCAAAGAGCCCTTACATCCCAAATATTTTCCTTTTAATTAATAATAAAATTCCCTTTCCTTTAAAAATGCAAATCACCAATTCAATACATGTTCTTTTTGGCAGCATCAGCATCCTTCTCTAGGTGTTTTCAGTTTTTGTATAAATTATAAAATAGGGTGGAGCTGTGCTCCCGCGGTGTCCTTAGCATGCAAAGCATACTCAGAGTGCATGTCTATTTATGCTGCAGCTGATTTAGTATTATCATAAGAGTATTCATTCTACAACACCAGATTTAAAATCGAACTGTGAGCTGACAACTGGAGATACTGCGTTCCTATGAGCTGAAACGTGGGGGTATTTAAGATCATCAGCAATATATTCTTTCTCTCCCTCCAAAAGACATGCACACCACACAGCCACCGCTCATCCTCTCTAAAAAAAAGTACACTATTAACAGGTGATTTTTCCCCCACAGCTTTTATTCCTCTCTTTGTTAGAGAAGTCATTTTAAAAAGCCAACCAAACATTATCAATACTATTTGCACTCAGATAATATCTACATGCAATTCGTTGCTATAAATATTAATTAATTGGATCACCAATACCCATAATGCAATTTTATTTTGACCTACATGCCCTATGAACTAGATATTTTTTGGATTCAATTTTCTTAAAACCAACTGTCAGCATCATGTGATGGAAGAGATGAAAAATGAAAATGAGCGTTCCCGCTGTGCAGGTGAGTGACCTGTGGGAGACAGCTCTGCCTGCTAGGATTTTTACACGTACCATCAGACACAGACCAATTGATTAGATCATCTTATACCCGCCACCAACTAGGCTCAAGAGACTAATTAGAGAGAGTACTGCCTGCGCAGGCACCCCATTGACACCTAATTTGCTCAGCCAAAGCCTTTGGGGAGAATGTATTATCTCTGCAGCTGCACTTCATGCATTTCTGATTTGAGGCATAAGCAAGGAGTACTTCTTCACTCTTTTGAGCAAACTGAGTATATAAGCCCTTAAGTGCTAAATACAAGCAGACAAATTAAATCTGGCCAGCCTCCCATAAATTCTTTTTCCCCTTCAAATATATATATATATATATATACACACATATATAAATACATACATATCTTATTTCATATCTGTGTCTATAAGATATGTGCACAAACAAAAACGTACAAATAACATGTATGTATGAGTGTGTGTGGAAGGCATGGGTGCATATAAAGACATTTCTATACATATATGCTTCAAAATATGGAATTGTCACATTGTTTAAAGTGCTTTGTTTCTCAGGGAACTTCTAGTTGTGTGAGATTTAACAGCAACACAATTGTTCTAATATATGAAAAATAAATGATCTGCAGTATTGTTAGCCTGGGCTCTGAATTACCCCATGGACAAGACTCAGAAGACTGCTGCCTGTAAAGTTTCTCTGCATATCTTCAGAGGTATTAGCTCAAAGATTATTTCAATGTAGAGCCTGGCTTTGTTGAAAGCTTTTCTTCGATGGACTACACCTTGTTTGTGGTTCCTGAGGAACACTGCTCACTAACGTTCAATATAAGATTACTACAATTGCTTTCTGCTGGGCTTTAGCTTTATCTAGTTACCCATGCCCCAAAATACACTGGAGAGGCAAGACTTAAGGCTGTCATTAAAAATTTATTTAAAAGAAAAAAAAATGACACTAGAAAACCTATGTTTTTTTACAGACTGAGAAGGGGTGGAAGAAAATATTTTCTGCCATGGGCTGATATGCGATTCCTGAACTCAAATACCTTGTAACACACAGAAAAATGGTGGTTTTGCATCATGGCTAAAATAGCACTGAAATAAAATATCCTCTTCACTGAGATGTGGCTATAAAGGAATTTTCAGGAGTCTAATGAAGCTGAATTAAGTCAATTTAATTTCAGCTTGTGTCAAAGCCCATGTTGACATTGTCAGTTCAACTCAAGATTTTGCTGTATCAAAAGAATTAAAGAAGCCTTAGCTAAATATGTGCAAAATACTGGCATGGCCAAAACATCAGATATAACCTCCTTTACTAAATACAGTATGAATGGGACTTATTTTTTTCTTATAATGGGACATAATAAAGAGGGAACATCCTCATCTTCCTCCCCTTATACATATCTTTCCCAATTCACTTTGCACTGATTCAATAATGTTTAATCTTCCTGAATATTCAGATGACACCTCTGGGTTATCATGGTAACTGTTGGCTGTTCACAGAAGGTAGTACTGTAGGGGATACTTATATATTATAATAATAACTACTATCAGTCATTAAAAATAAGCCACAATTGACAAATAAGGAACAAAGCATTTAGTATTTTTTCCCAATTTTCTAGCTCTTTTCCTTTTCCTAGATCTTTTCTACTGTGTCTCAGTTACTGTGTTGTTATTCTTATACACACTGGATCTCCCAGACTCTGATCTTCAGCAACAAATATTGCTGTATATTCTTCTACAGAGTGCTAATGTATGAATCAGAATACAGATTGTATATAAACACGTGACTCTTTACAGAATTTGTCTTCCTGCCAAAATTTTTTCCCGGATGGACTTTGTCTTTGGGCAGATCACTGCAACTCCGAGTAAAGGAATTTGTGAGATGACCACAGGATCACTGTCTAGTGTCAGGGAGGGTGAGAGGGGATGACCCTAAAGGAGTCGAGTGCTGGACGAGGACTGTAAACTAGTCAGAAAATAAAACGTTGGAGTAGAAACACAAATTTATAAACAAAGCAATTTTATGAGCATACATACATTAAAGTAAACAACATGACATAACCTTATTAAAGGTGAGCAGTCCATGGCTCAGCGGATAATGGGCTGGGAAGTGGGAAAACATGATTTTGACTTATCTACTGGATGTCACCACAGGCAAGTCACTTTATCCCTCTGTAACCTCTGTTTTGTAACAGAGGCTTTGTTTTACGTTCCAGCCTCTGGGTTTAGAGTGTCTCCCAAAATGAGTGCCCAATTTTGGCTAGAGCAACCAACAGTTCAAATTACATAAATACAGTTAAAAAAATAATAATAATAAAAAAAATAATTAGAACAGCTGCAAACTTTGGAGCTTGTTGAAATCCTTACTTGGGCTATCAGTTCTCCAAATTGTGCCTTTATGTGTAATAAGAATCCAAAATGAGAGTCCTGCTTCACCTAGAACTTTGCGAACATGCATCTGACAGCCCAGTGCGGGAGGCTGATTCTGTAGAGTGAAGACTAACCCTTAAATTCTACACTAGTTGCTAAGTAGCATATATGCATATCAGTAATTGCAAACCAACCACGCATACTTCGCACATAGCTCTCTTCGGAATATTAGAATTAATTCTTTCATACTATGTCTTCCTAGGAAAAAGGAACACAAATTCTGATTATTACTGTAGTATTTTATTAACAATATTCACTTCCAATGCCATTTGGTAACTGACTGGTTTCACAGCTGATTTGTAGGTATACCTTAAACTTTTGAGTGGCTGTGGTAACTTCCAAATGAGTTCTCTCCAAGTCTTTCAGCAAAAATTCTTTACTACCCTAGCTGCCCACAGCTGATTTTTTTTCTTTGAGTTGAGAACAAAGTCCACAAAGCCTTTTACAATTACCATTTGAATAAGGCTTCACATGAAAAATGGCCAGGACTGAATCTACTACATGTCTTCTAGTTTTTGAGAATAAAGCACAGCCCTCTGTGAGCGAGCTCTGGGAAAACTAATACTTCAGACAAAGATACTACAAAAATAGCAGTGTTATTGAGCTCAATATATTTTGCAAGCAAAGCCACAGAAACCTTATTAAAAACAAAAAAGAAAGCTGAGGATTTCAGTACACATCAAGACCAGAAAAATATTAGTGCTGTTTGTTTGCAAGAATATACTTCTCGAACCTGACAAACAGCCAAACACTTACAACTTCTTACACCCTACTTTTTGTTTTTCCTTTTCCAAAGGCTTCAGGATTCAGTTTGTTATTTATATTTTTAATGGCTTAAAAATTTCTCTCTTCTCAAATTCAGTTCCTGTAAAGGCATAAATTTTCACTTGTGATTACATCAGTAGAAAAACTGCAGGATGTAACCCAAAGATTCTCTAGACTCCAATATGCAGGAAACCCAAAGAAGCCCCCCACCCCTCCCCTCTCTTTCTATTTTGTGATTAATGCGATGTGTCTAAATCATTATGCTTCTCACCCTGATACTTTGGGGTGGGGGGGGGAAGCCTGCCAAAGAAGAACTGACTGAATGTGAACTGGAGAAATGCTTTCTCCCTGGATCTACAAAGAAAGAGCCTAACCCTACTTTTTTTGCTAATGTTTGACACAATAGGATCCATATCTCAGTTGTAGCATCAGCTCTCTACTCTGAAATGCATCAGTAAATACTATGCCTGAATTAAATTTGTATATAGCTTAATTAAAATAACTGACAGAAAGTAAAAAAAGAATCTTTCAGTATGGTTTCAGAAAAAGGAAACATATTGAAAGACAATACACAGCCATTAAAGTACAGGTTACTGGATTGAATCTCTCTCTGGACAAAAAGGAGCATCAGGAAGAGCAGGTGAGAGATTTCATCACAATCTCTCACTAAACCGAACAGCCAAAGGGGCTGGAGACTCAAGCACAAGCAACTGGTTTTAAGTCAGCTGAGCTGTTGTACCCTCCCAAAATATTTTATCTTTGGGGAAAAGTCAAGAAATTCCCACTGCCCACAAACCTTGTGTCCCTGTCACTTCTAATGAAACTGTCTATATACCAGACTCTGTACACTGGATCAACTAAAGTATCAGCAGCGGGATTATTTTAAACCAAGATCTTCTCAGTGATCCAGCTTGATAGAAACTTATAAATAGATGCACCAGCACAACTGGAGGGATTGCAAACTAGAGGGATTGTAAGGGAGCAAGAAGGAAGGGCCTGGATAGAGCTTGGCAGAAACTTATCATGCTGTTTTTGCCTGCAAAGACAAATTCATGGAATTACATCCTTATTTTTCATTAGCAGCAGTTCCCCAGTGCATTACTCATGGCAAAGCTTCACTTTCTGAAGTCTGAAGCCACCTCCAACTCACAAATGGCTTATTATTTTCAGGTATCCAGAAACACAGCAAAATCTGCCTTAGCTGGCCACTTAGGGAAGCAGACAGAAGACTCATAATGACCTACTAATTAAAAAGGAGGAAAACTATACTCAAAAGATCTGGGAATACCCTTAAGATTGCCTAATAAGGATAATCTCCTGTACTTGTTTCAAGGGAACAGCAAACAAGAGATGGCTGAGAGCCCATGCATCCGACTGAATGTTTCTTGGATTTTTTTGGTTGGTTTTCATTTTTTTTGCAATAAAAAAATGTTGGCCTGCCAACATATCAAGGAGATGTTAAACAGATTGTGAAGCTTCAAGTCATATTTAACCAGAAATCAGAAACTTTAGATGGGACAGAAAAACTTCAGATTCTTTGTATGTTAGTATCTAGCTTAGAGCGAAGAAACCTGGAGTTCAGGGAGAGCAGATCAACTATACCCCAATCTAAATAGCATGAATGAAACTTACTGACTGCCAATCTCAGGACTGTTATTTAACAGTCAGGACAGGGTCACTGTTGTTTAATAGGGCTATTTATCAACTTGAACAGCTGGCCAACTCCCAGTGCAGATGTGATGATATGTCAGACCATCTCCCTCCTCTCCCCCCACCCAGAAGAAATTTATTCCTGGTTTTCCCTGTCATGGCTTTTATCCCCATGGTTGCCACAGAGCTGCCAGGTTGTACCCTGCTGGAACAGTCTACCAGAGAAGATGACATATGATAGACTAAATGCCTGCCAGATGACTCATTAGCATTCACCTTCTCCCCAAAATCAAGCACTACCTCATGTGAAGATTAAAGTATCCACATGTACTTAAAAATAGGGCACTTTATGCGATTGTTAAAATTACACGTTACTTCTTGAAAGATAAGTGTTCTCAGAACAAATCTACTGCTTCCAGTGCAAATCAGTGCAAAGTAGCAATGACATGGTCTTGAGACTGGTGTGGACCATTTTGCTGGTTGACTTAGAGAAGCAAAGACTCCTTGGAACTTAAAGGTTCTTCTGTAAGGGATCCACAACACTGCAAATTACCTTAGTTCTCACAGATAAATGCTAAACATTAAGAAAGCAATGTTTGAATGTTTATCATTACTAAAAACCATTGTGATAGCCTGAAAGTAGCTACAGACAGTTTGGTATTAAGGAAAGAGGGAATGAATGTTCAGGCAGAGAAGAAACAAGAAAGAGGGAAAAAAAATCCATTTTCACCTGTATTTTATCTTTTTTTAGTGTTTCTCCTAGAGTTTATTTCCAACAGAATTCTACTCTTCAAACCAGCAGAGAATTTTTAATTAATCCAGAATGTGGAGTTATAACAGCCTTTGTTTTAGCTGGACACAGACATTTCTACAGTCACATTCCGGATAGCAAAGATCCTTCTAGCTGAAAGCTGCTATTTGTAAGAACCATCTGGTTATACAGTCTATTTGCTGCTGTGGATTTCAGAGACTGATCATCATGCCAAAATAGTCATGTCAATTAAAATAAAATTTTAGGACAGTATTGCAACCCTTAAGCACACATAAAATTAAACAGAATGTAGACCTCACATGCTGAATCACAAGGCTCTTTCCCACAATTGCAGTATACTAAATTAATGTTAAGTTTAAGTAATAGATATATTTAAATTTTGGAATATATTTCCAAATTTCCATTATGTCCAAAGCTCTTAAGCTATGCGTCCACCCACACCACGAATGTCATATGATATTACTGACAGAGAGATCAGGAAGTCTTTGGAGCTGACCTTTCCAAGCCTGAATTATTTCCCAACCCAACAGTTCTTAAGACTCAAATGGGGCAGAGGAGAAAAAAACTCAGTTTAGGAAACGCTTTGGTGTCTATATGGAATATTGCTTGCCTCCATGCTCATTCCCTATTGGCTCTGCTAGTACTTACTGCAGTCCTTTCATCTATCCAACTCCCACTTGGAATTCCTGCTGAAAATCTGTGACATTAGAAACAGTTACTGGCAGCTTCAGGCCAGCTGCATTTTTCCCTGTCAATCCCATTTTTACATACAAAACCATATGGAGCACTGAAACAGAAATATTTCCACAGTGCGGTCTGGTCTCTGTGGCATTAAATGGAAAAAATGTTCCAGAATTGGCACCTCTTTAGAGCATCAACACAGCAGTGAAGATCTCCTATCTAGTGTATAAAGAGATCACAAAGCAGCTCAGTGATTTTCTTTCTCATAGTTGCCACTCTGGCTGCGGTAAGAGCCTTTTCCACATGTATGACTAAGACGCTCAAACACAAGGCATGATTTGGGAAACCCACCATGAGGTTATTTCTCACAGACACAACTTTTATAAAATGTGGAGCAACCACACCCTTCAAAAATCAGGCCTCCTTCAGATATTACAGAGGCTGTCCTCACAATCCTGATTGTTTTTTAAAAGACTTACACATTTTAAAAAAGCAGTCTCACACACTCAAGGGGTTTTATACATGTGGCAGAAATGGTAGATAACAAATCAGGTGTAACATACCATGCATTTTGTGGTATGCAAAAACAAGGATCATGGTCAGATAGAGTACTAAAGGCTTTTCTTTCAGTACCATAAGCATTAGTTTTCTTGTAACTGCAAGAAATACTTAATCTTTTTTTTTTCCTTTTTTTTTTTTTATGAAGCTCCATTATAAACGTAAGGTTTTGCATAGCTCATTTAAATAGTTTAAATGACACAAGGTTAAGAACAGGAAAGCCTTTCACCAAAGGTGGTTAGACCTTTTCAAAGATTTCATATTATTTGAAGCTTACTTTCACTGCATTCTTTTACCTTGGCTGCTTCCCAAGTGGGTATAAGTTAATTAAATAGGATTTTGACTCTCTAACCTCCCTATAAATTGCATCTCTACCTAACTCTATTTAAATAAATCAGATAAAAAAACAATCATGTAGCAGAATATGTATTTTTACAGCTGTGGAAAAAACAAACATGTCTATTAAGCTTATTTGTAAGTACTTAGTAGTCAAAACAACAGCCAAGAATCATGGATGATTTTAATTAAAATAAATCTGGGTGGGCACATAAATTCATTTACGATGGATTTTCTCAAACTGAAACTTCTCTAGCATTACTGAATAGCACGGCGCTCCAGTAAGTCCTCATTTGTTCATGGTGACTGAGGTTCAATCCGCCTGATTAACTTGTATTCATTTTATGAGTCATGTAAAGTATAGTTAGTCTCTATGAAAAATATCAAAGTCACGAGGCTGGAAATGGTTACAGGAAAGGGGAGAAAGAAATGGGAGAACAGATGGGCCGATAGTAACAATACAGAACGATATCCAGCATTTCTGTGACACATGCTCTGGGTCTAATTTCAAAAGAAGGTGAAATAGATGCACCAGGAGAACACTGCATTGCTCTCTACGAGCAGATACTGTGATTTCCTGTATACTGTGATTTTCTCTTCACCTTAAAATACAGACTTTTGAATATAAACACAGCCTATCATCTCAGATTATTAGGCCCTTCCAAAAAAAACTATGGTCTTCTTTTAATTTTATCCAGAAACACACTGTAATTTAGGTATGAAAGATCATAACAGTTATATATGAATAAATTAGTAACTCGCTCACTTGTAAAGCCTGAACAAAGAATTAAGCTACCTCTTTGTCTGTAAGTGATGCGTTCAGGCCTCGCACAAGCAGTGACAAAGAAGCTACCACTGGGGCCTGAGAAGCGATTACATCTCTAACCCCAGCAGGAACTTCATATATTGGGTTTGTCACAGAATGAAACCTATATGAAATGTAAGCCTTTGGTTTGATACATTAACAGTGACAGCACCTAGCCACCTTACTGCTGCACGGTGTTCTGATTTTGCAGCCGTTAGACAATAAATACACACACATTCAAAAGCGTTTGATTTGGATCTGGTAGCAGTTGATTGATTGGGATGGATTTCTCCATTTCCTGGTATCATTTCCTAATACTTCTCTGAACTTGTCATTGCTGCACTAAAAGCAGGAGGACGCCAAGAAAGTCATCTCAGGTATATGACAACTCTCCCAGCAGTATGAGCAGAGAGGTAGGCCTACAGGCAGGGAGGGAGGCCTGCCCACCATGTCAGATCTTCTGAGGTGCGACTGCTCTCCTCAGTACAACTGCTTCAGCTTTATTTTTTTAAATGGCATCATGCGTCATACTTTGTCCACCTCTGACAAACTGCATTAGACCAGGTTTGTTACCACGCACGGTTTGTGGTAATGAAGATTAATGGGAATAAACTCTTCCATTTTTCACACTGCATGTAAGTGGATCATAGGCTCTCACCAATGAGGTTTCTCTTCCCCCCCTTGAGTATCCACAAAACAAAGGTTTCTAAAGCAAGGTCTAGTGAAAAGTGATCAAAAAAGGCACTGGAATTTCTGGAAATTATAATAAATAGTTTAAAGGAATGCCAACAGCCTGTAACTCTCACTCATCAGAACATTTTTATCCCTACAAGTAAGGGCTACAATAACGGTACTGTAAGCTCAATGAGATACATACTCTGTGCTTTGAAAGAGCTTTGCATAGAGTTATTTTAATTATTTTCCTTATATAGTAAGTGGAGGCTGAAAAAGAGATTTTTTTTTAAATAAGAAATGTTATTGTTAACTCACTAATCACAGCTGAGGGACTTAGGGGCAGTCTGGTTTCTGAAATATCTTTGAGCTTATTTTACAAAATTGACTAAGTTGGTGGTATCCCTTTCACATGGATTTTAATGCAAGGCACCAAAACTTCCTTTATGCAGAAGCACGATACACAACACTGGACACTGAAATCATATCCTGGAAAATTTTAGAACACCAATATTTGAAACAGGGGATTTTTATTAATTCAAATAAGTTATTTTTTTCTTTTGTAAATGTCTATTTATGAGGTGATTAAGTTCAGAGCTGATGTGTAATGTACATGCTATGTTATTTATTTTTAGAACATAAAATACATATTACCACTGTTTTGAGAAACTACTGACCCTTACAAGTCAAAGTGAGGGCTTGATTCCTCTCTTTTGATTCTGGATGCCCCACAGATGAGGGGGTTATGAGCTTCCCTATTTTGCTCTTTGACGTTCAACACGCTTATGGCTTGAGACCAATGGAGTAGCTGGGGGCACTGTGGGTACCAAGACGTAGTTAGAACTGCTGGTGTGGACCTCAAAAAGCAGAGATGACAGCAAAGGCACCCAGCATGGCAGGACAGAGCAGAAGGACAAACTACAGCCAAAGCCAGGCAACGGCACAGCTACAAGCGATGAGGTATCACAGCAGAAGCTGCTATAATATGGAAATAGATTCTTACCCTCCAGGCCCATATGTCATCACACCAAGCTAAACTGAAGCTGCCTGCTAAAATGGGCAATTTCACATGAACTTGGCAGGGTAACTGCCAACACAGGGCTTGTTTTCCACTGGTGCCACCCACTCTGCTAATCCAATTCTGCTTCCTGATTTGCTTCTAAATAATAATGGACGAAGCAGATGGGAGGGGAAATTGTTCCCGGCAGTTAAGCCAGCATGTGAGTGAGGCTCTTTGCTTTTCACATATCTTGTGCAAACTAACTCTAAATGCAATGTCAAGTGATTAACAGTGGTTAAATGAGAAAGCCAGGATTTGTCATGTTCTCAGTCATTCAATTGTTGACCAGGACAAGCAGGCAAACAAAACAGAAGGATAACATGCTGAAAAAGAAAGCAGCAACTTTCATAACGTTTAACTTGGACAGGGAGAAGGATGGACATCTCCTCTTCTCATCCTCACAAATACCAAGTATTTTTTGGGAAGGTGAAGGTAGTTAAGCACTAGAGCAATACAAAAAATACTTTTTGAGTCAAACATCCAATAATCAGGACAAGCACAATTGAGAGGGATTCTGTGGTTGACTCCTTTTTGACAAGGAGAGGGAAAACAAGCTGAAGCACCAGGTCAGGGAACAGGGATGTGATGGTCAGAAAAGGAGCAGAAGGTGTGGAGAGGCAAAGGGCAGGCAGCCAGGAGGCTTCACGTCTTTTCAGCAGCAGCAATAGAAACTATTATTCCTGGGTCACACAAGATTATATCCTGTCCAACAAACAGCAGGTAAGCTTGTTTTCATAGTGCACAGTGTTTTCTCCTGTGTCAGCCTGACACAGAGGATAATCACCTCCTACTGCTACATACTGGCCTCACACTGTGGGTTGAAAGGTATGAATCCCACTGACAACACATCTTGACAAAGGTGAAAGAAAGCATCATTGTGATTCATTACATGTAAACTTTCTTCTTTCAATTCTTCAGTTTCCAAATGCTCAGGAAGTTAAAAATGTGTGTGCAATGTTGTATCTACGCCTTCTATGTCTGCGTTATGCCTTCTTTAACTTGTGGTTATTTTCTTCCCCCATGAAGCCTTTGACACATTCATTACCCAAACTATATGCTGCTTTTGCAAGACAAAGAGATTTATTGAAAATTAGACCCTTGACTCCTTTATTGTGGAAGCTGGAAGGCTTCAAGTAAGTGGAGGAGACTAGAAAAAGTAAGAGTTTCAGTAGATGAATGCCTAGAAAATTGTATTTGAGTCCTGCTTCTGCTAGAGCTCCTACAAGATACTAGAAAAGATATTAGAACTCCTAAATGATGCTAAGGAAGTTATATTAACCTGTTTATTTCATTTATTTTTTTTTTTTTCTAACAGAAATTAATTTGGCAATTCTCATTTTCCATATAGTACAAGACGGCTTCTGGTTTGGACTGCTGATACACTGAGCATTCACTGCTGCAACTGAGGTCACTGCAAAATGAAATCCAATCTTAACATATTAAGCACTAAAAGATACTAGGAGCTCTGAGAAATCAGGCAGGAAAAAGTGATTTATTTTTAACAATTGCCATCTTAATACCTGTGCCTCAGCTCCTAGTGTGTAAAGCAGACACCTCTGTACCAACTCAGCTGTTGGAGGTACTGTGAAGGTGGCTTCCCGATGCTGGGAGGAACTAAGGTATGATGTATCACAAAAAAAAGCCTCCATGGAAATTAACGAGTCTGTATCTGGTGCAGGCTACAGATATTGTAGCCGTAATGCATAGGATCAAACAGTGAATGATGAAGATGAAGATAAACCTTAACTATCCATCTGTGTTCACAATCCATTATCCTGGAAAAAAAAGAAGTGATTTGAGGTCCCAAGAAATGATAGTATATGATACTGTAAATGAAGACTATAGATGAATGAATAAACCACATGTGGAAGAAATTAAATTTGAAACCTTATTTTTTGTATTTCCTAACTAGTTTGAATTTGCCACCTTATTAAAAGTTCTCAAAACAGACAATTTAGGAGAAAAGAGTATTGCTAAGAACTAATGGATTGTTTATCTTCCCAGTTAGTCACAAACACAATGAAGAGATTTATAATATAAAACATAAGCCTGGCTCAAATTTACTATCAGCTTCTACTTCTTTCAACTGAAATATTTTGTCTGGTTTGATGTTGCAAGACCAGAGTAATTTAATTTGAGACAGCAGTCTTTGATAACACAGGACAACATAAATTCCATTGTGTCAATTTTCTGATCTCTGTTTTTCCATCTGATGTAGCGGCTTCGGTATATGCTTTCTGAAAACTGAAAGAATTTCATGCAGGCATCTGTACTGGCCTGTTCTTTGTACTAATTAAATTAGTTTCCTGTTGAGTAAGTAAAATACTGGCAGCCAGGAACAGTTGGGGAGACAGCTCGGAGGCTTAAGCACTGAACCATGAACTTTTCTGTTTACTACAGTATTAAACAAGTAGACACTCTTGCTGACATTATGGGGAATGAAAGAGCATTCTGTTAAGATATTTGTTTCATTACTGTTCACGAACCACTGATCTTCTAAAAGAGAGATTTTTAGAGATACAGTAAGTATTCCATTTGATATAGTTAAGTAAACAAATGTATTATTTGGTTTAAAACTATGCGTGTCAAAGTCAAAGCTGAATTTGAACTTCACATCTAAGGGGGTCAAAACTCAGAAGGGAGAAGTAAGCCAAACAACCGCACAATGACCCAGTCTCATCGCGGGCTCCTTACTTCCATTCTAACAATCACAAAAGTGAAAATTGATACAACGCACAGATCTTTGGCCCAAGTACCGCACAAGTGGTGTTGACACCTTGAAGGATTAGGGCAAGAGACATCGTGTCTCTGATCTTCTATTCTAGTGCCTTTCGGCAACTGCTGGAGAGTTAGCTGTATGTATATACATAAGGCATAACAACAAAGCAGCACATGCAGTACATGAATGGGAGGTCTAAATATCCATCCTTAGTTCAGTCTCATTTTTCCTTCTAATGTAAGAGCTCTTAAAGCATTATAAATTGTTTACATTAAAATATACATGCTTACTACACTACATACACACTGAGACTCTGTGTGCATATATTTAGCTTAAAGCTAATCTCTGAGTAAAACCCCTTTCTGAAAATAGAGATTTATAAAAAGAAACACTGATAAACCTTTAGCTATTGGGACTCTAGTGGTCACTGCAAAAACAGCACTGCAACACAAAACCTGTGTGATTTTGCTGATCACCCCATAAATCTTCCTTTGTCCCATGAGTTTAAGTTTTCAGCCAAGAAAAACAACATTCTTCATAAAATTAATGAAAACAAGCTGCTCTTTGCCTACAGAAAAAGATTTTTCTTAATTACATTTTTTGCTTTGAATCATATATCCTGTAGTTTGATTAAATCCTCTTAGAAGTCAACTAAAAATTAGAGCTTTGCAGCGTGAACCTCAAAGGTGGTGTTTACTTGGAGAATATAAACCCACTGTGCCTTTGGAAGCTGATATTTAAAGCAAGAATAAGAGCAATATACAAGACAGTTTTTATTATTTTTATTATGTCACTGCATAAATTTATTTTCAGGGCTTAAAGTTTTCAGAGAAATATGATCTGGCCAATGTATTTATTAGAAATAAATGGGCTGTATAAATGAATGTAGATAAAGCGAGAATACTGGAATTCTAGTTAATCCCTTGAGGCAGTAAATCAGGATTTCTAAAGCACTTAATGCAAAATATCTGCATCAAGGGGTTAAATATATAAAATATGAAAAGTCAAAGACAAGAGCTAGATTAAAAGGTTACATGGAGACGGTGCTGAAAAAATGGAGCCTGCTGCTAAATAGATATCCAACAGACATTTATTTAGGTTCACTGGCTGCAGCAGCCGCTGGCATACTCTAAATGAACTCATACAACAAACAAAAATCAAATTCTAGCAACAGTCTTTGATCATTTTTAGTACCAAAGCAGAAAAATTTCCTTGTGAGAACCAAGCTACATGCACTTGATTAAGCTAACAGAACTAATTGCCCTAACTGAAAAATAAAAATACAAGTTGTCTATACCCTCACTGCATCCTTACAGTCCCGGTACTCCAGATGAGCCTTGCTTTCTTCCTGGCAGACAGGACAGCAGACTGTGAGAAGATATTGTTCGCTAATTTAAATGTTAATTGAATCAGTTCCTATTTACCTGAAAATCTCCGTCCGCTCAAGGGTGAAACTGCTCCAAAGAACTAAGACTTTGCCAGGCCTGTATCATAGTCTGCATCACCCCAGCTCTGTTCCCTTACAGGTCTTTCCAGCTCTGAGATACAATGATGTCCACTGGCTGGAATGTGCTCATAAACCTGTTCAAGTTCATCTTTCTGATTACCAAAGTTTCCACACATGCAAAATGTTATCACCACAAAACTGCTTATACTTTGGTGTTTATTTTTTTCCCCAACAAAATTGCAGACTGAAGAAAATTTTTCTTTCACTCTGGCTCCCAATGCTTTCATATAGAAATGTATTCTAAAATCTTGTTTGTATATACTACTAAAGAAGCTCTACTTAAACAAAATAAAATACAAAAACCCACAAACACCCTGGCCAACAAAAAATGAAAACATTCCTCGTACAAAAAGCATCTTCCCTTAGATTCTCTGCACCATAGATGTGTTTCTTACACAACTGCAATCACCACCCATGACCAGTAAGAGTTCGCTCTGAGCTCAGCGGTGCTCATTTTTGTAAGGTATAAAGGAATAAGGCATACCTTGATATACATGTTCCTGCTTTTATGCATATTTATGGATAAAACTGAACTTAATTTTTGTACTACCATACGAAGACTGTAGCCCTGACCTTTGAAGGCACTCCATGCAAAGAGACCGGTAGCCACACAGAGCTTGTTTGAAGTCAATGTGGTTTTCCCGGTGGGAGACAGGAAGAGACAGGAATTACTGAGTTAAATTTGTGTATTAGTATTTTCAACAAAAATTAAATACTTGCAGCTAAAGCAATAAATACTGACATCCTACTACACATTGATACCTTTTAGATCTTTGGGAAGGCAAGCGACCTTGGTCCTGCCTCTGTCGTTCTAAACTTTAAATTTTTAATTTTTAATGGAAATTTAGTCCAGCTTGAGAGAAGAATTCCCGTTTCCCACACTGGCACATCCAGAAACTTCATTTGCTTCAGTAGGTCTTAATCACATCCCTAAAGCTAAATATTTGTTCAGCTACATTCCTAAATTGAGGTTTGTATGAACAGGAGATGAAAAGAGATTTTTCTTTGTATGACAAATTACAGTGCTCATCACTTTTGTTCAGCAAGGTCATATCAAATACCATTTCACAAATCAAGGAATATCTTTAAATTACTGTGAAGAGATGCAGAGGATTAGATGCTGCACTCATCATTTCCTGTTTGGGACAAGACTGACAAAATCCACCAAAACCCCGAACATATGAAATATGCACTTTTTAAACCTTTTCACTTAAAACTGATAGTACAGAAGTTAGTTTCAAACACCAAATTTTTGTTACTTTTGCCACCTCTTTGCTTTTTACTGTTAAAGATGCACATCTATATTATGCCCAACATAAAGTTGTTCAAATGGACATTAACATGAACTTCTACTTTAACTCTTGTAAGCTTTGGTACCCTGAAAATGCCTCCTAAGCATGCTCTAACATCTTGTTTTATCTAATGTTACTATACTAGATGTTGTCAGATGTTCCCCACCTGAGCAAGCTTTAGGGCATTTTCTCACCTGTTATTTGGCCTCCTGATTATCACTCATGCATAGGAAGAAAATACCAAAATATGCCCATGGAATGGTTAAGAGTCTCAAAGCTACTATTTTAGGTGAAGATATTGACAGAAATAGCTAAACACATCAAAGGTGTGTGAACTGTGAATCGCGCTCATTATGCACACATTTTATTTGTGAGAAGAGGCTATTATGATTATCATACAGATGTCAAAGCTGATTGTAAAATAGCAATCTTTTGACAACCCAGTTTTACAGTGACACTTAAAACCAGTAAATTAAGACAACAGACGAATACTTGGGAATTCAAGCAAATCTTGAAAAAAAATGGCATTTTAATCGCTACTTTTATTCATTTCACAAACCTGATACGTTTACTCCCAAGGGTCTGCATTGGTGTGGGATTGTACAGGGAACATGCCATCACAGCATTGCTAATTCATTTGTATTTGACCTCTGAAGAACAGTTTGTGTCATTGTGGAGCAAAAGCACTGGTAAAACATTTGTCTAGATAAAAGACCTCAAGCAGTTAACCTGCTCAGCAGAGGCAACACAACCAGGCACCAGGATAATGACCCCTACCCAAATGTGGAAGGTACCTCAGTGTAATACCATGACAGCAAGACAAAAGATGATGGTAGCTCAGCAGGAAAACTGTAGCAATGATATAACTCTTGGTACTGTATGTGAATGAAATGCCTTAACAAGTACAATAGCAATCTGCCTTTACCTAACAATGATTTAAAGTTTCGGTATTTAAAAAAGACAACAAACCACTGTATCCTTCAATTGTATTTTAAGCTCCCGCTTTCATCCCATTTTACTTTTTCCTAAATAAAAATCCTGATAAGAGTAAATCTACTGTGTGGGTAAAAGTTACAATTCAGATCAAACCAGCTTTTCCCATCTGATATATGAACTACTGGCTGGCTGTTTGTCTGCCTTTGGTTATGACACTATTCTTTAACACAGACTAGAAGAACCTGATGAGCCTTGTTCAGCGAGTCAAACCTGTCCTAACAGACAGATTAACTAATTTCTTATGCAGATTATTTATGCTTAGGATGCCTTTCATTGTTTACACTGAACTCTTCTTTCTTTTTTTAAAGGGAGATACTGTGTCACATATACATTATTTTTACCATGCAGAATGCCTCGAATACTTCGCTACCACTCTTTTAGCATCGCACAAAAAGTTCTGGGTTTAAACTATTTATTTTTAAAGTAGTAGCATGATCGGACCTGCATGTTTATCTAAAGATCTTTACTTTATGAGAGAGATTTTAGTCTGTGAGGTTTCCTCTACACATGGTAGGCAGCTGTCAGAAGCAGTGAGCAGGGCGAGGGGTCACCGCAGCTGCTCTGCTAAATCACAGGGTTCCATCAACATCGCAGAAATCCTGCAGAGTGGGAGCTGGGAGACCATGGATTAGAGTACATTGGAGTGTGTATATAAGGTCACATCATGTCTATCAAAGTGATATCAAACTGGTACACCATACAATACATTTTACTGTGTTCTCCGTTCAAAGAAAATAAAAGGAAACTGGACATGTGTGTAGCAGACCACAGTTTAACACAAAATTTCGCATTGTCCTTTCAAATGGATTTACTAAATTCACAAAGATGTATTAAATATGTACATATATATATACACACATACACACAGTAGAGATGTGTTGACCAAGAACTACTTTTCATAAACTATTCAGGTTAAACATGAATGAGATCAAAATAATTCTTATTAATTACATAGTAGAAGAGACTATTAAGAGAAATCAGATAACATTCCCTGAATGCTATACACTAGCGTACATAAACGTCTGTCATTGTACACATATGTCAATAGTTTCCCATAAAATGCTTATTAGTATTTCCTCATGAAACTTCACTTTTATAAGTACCTTTATCTTCTCAAGATAGCCCTCAGATTAGGATAGATAGGTAGCAAACACATAGTTCTGATGCATGGGTAGACACAAATCGGCCTCAAACCAGCCTGTTTCAGAGGACAGCTGTAGGACATTGCATGCTGTATCTGTTATGTTGTAGACAATCCACAGAGTACGGGCGTTTGTAATTCTCATTGTTAGGGTGTTTCAACCAAATGCACAAAACCATGTTCCCTGATCAAAAAACAAATGAGACAGGGCCAACATCTTGTATGCAGAGAAGGAAATGGGTAGGGCAACACAGAATTTATTTTGGCTGAAGCATTGAACAAATGAGATGACTAGACAGTAGACAATGTCTTGCACTCCTGGCAATCCTGAGCAAGCTGAAAGCTGGTAGAAGTATTCAGACAAGAAGGTTTTATCAAACCACATCTGTCTGCAAAGTTAAAAAGTTGATGACATTATAACAATTTAATGCAATTTCAAAATAGTTTCCACAAATTTACAATTACTGGTAATCACTTTCAGCAATAGAGAATATGAAAATAGGTGCAAAGATGAAAACACTATGTAAGCATCTTGATAACCAACTGTTCAGTTGTGAAGTATGAACTGCTGAAAGAATCTAAATCATATGATTTAGAAGAAAGTCTCCCAAATATCTGAACCAACAGATACTTTTTCTGTAAAAAGTTCTGAATTTTTACTATTTAATCTCTTTCTGTGAAGTACTCATCATGGGCATGGGGACCACTTCAAGAATTGCTGATCTTGGCAAAGTTTGCAAAGTTCTCCAAAAAAAAAAATGTTACCACCTTAAGCAGAAGTAAATTACAAAATTACAAACCTCCTGTTCTCTTTACCATAAATACCAACACCCACTTGCATAGTAAACCCTTTAATCTCTTCGTCACAAAACCCTTCATGCCTGGCATTCAATCACACATGCATTTGCAGTTATTTTTCACAGCAGATTATCATCCTGCCCTCGCCCGTTCATTGCTCAACCTTCCTGGACAAACACATCCTCACTCCACTGACATGTATCCACCTCCACCTCATCTCTACCCACACCGAAGCCCTGTCTTCTTAACCACTGGCCCAAATACAACTGGGGCTCTGAGAGATTTGTTCTCAGCCACCAGACTCAGACTGAAGGGCTTGTCTATCTTTGGACTTCTCCAGTTTTGTTTTATTTGAAGCAGGATGCTCTGATTCTGGACTCTTTTTTATTGGGAAAGGCTTACCCTTACACTGGAAAAGCACGAGTTGGCACGATTACATTGAAGAATAAATGTGGACAAACACTCCTGGCAGTGCCAAGCCCTTTCCTCAGCTCTGCCACTGTTGACCAGGGTACAGCCTCCCACCTCTGCAGCTTTTTTACAGGGCTCACTGCTTTATAAGCACCGACCTTGTTGGAAGGATTCCAACAAGGGAGAAAACCAATACACCCGATGCCATAAGTGACATTCTTACTACCAGAAAGAAGTGCTGCATCTCCCAATCTACCTGCCAAATATACTTAACCTGCTTTACAAATGTTTTCTCAGTCTTAAGTGAATTTTCTTCGCAGATGTCTAAATAAATGAAAAGGATTAAGGACAGTTGGTGGCAGAAATGAGAGAAAGAGGAAAGTTTCCCACAGCTTTCAGCCCTGTGACTACTCTACTAAGACATGGTCTTTCAAAACGCAATCAAACAAAAAAAACCACCACCACCAACAAAGCCTGCAAATGATACCTTCTTTCCATGTAAGAAAATAGTTACTCTTATTTTCATGTAACAGTAGGTTTCCTTTTTTTTTTTTTTTTTTTCATGTTTCAATCCTTCCTAAGGATTGCTTTTCCTCAGAAGAGAAAAATGCCAAAGAAAGCAGGAGGAGCAATGAGTTGTAAGACAAACATATCTGAAAAATATTTTTACACCAAAATTATGAGAAATTTTGCCATCAATTTCACTTTGAAATCTCTCCTGCATCCTCTAGTGCAAAACCACAGTTCAGTACATATTTTTTTCCCATCACTTCCTTCTCCTAGCATAATTCACAGGCCAGAGATCGATGTCTTACAGCCTGAACAGCACAGTAGGAGATGAGAAGTCACATGAAGACAGCGCAGAGCTTGTGTACCTGAACCCCCAGCTCCCACAACCAGTTCTCTGCCAGTTCTGGGCACAAAACTGATAACTATTTCCCTTTTTTTTTTTCCACGGGGCGTAGCAATTTTTCCACTGGGTAGATTGGCCAGCTACATAATCAATACATGCAGACCAAAAGGCCCTGAGAGTCATCCCGTAAGCATGATAATTACATCCGAAATACTGTAATTAAGAGCAGGCACCACTACGAGTTCCACAGAACCAGCCACCGAAGGGATGATTCAGAGCACAGCCCTCTGCTCGGCTCCCAGCGTTGGCTGCGGCCCTGGACTGGGATACACACTTGTGTTGAGCTCAACACGTGTTGCGAACTGAACCGGGGAGCTGGACAAGCTGCACGTTTGCTCGGCAGGCTGCCCTCGCTGTGTGTCACAGCCCGCCAGTGGTGCGGGGAGTTTGCATTAGTTAGTCATGGACTACACGATTCAGAAAGCTTCACCGTCCCATGCTATCAAGCTTTTATAAGTCACAGCGAATCAGCGAAACTCTTCAAAGATCAGCTGCCAAAGTGTGCTCTAAATGAAGAAGTCTGTAATTAGCATCAGAAATCTACTATTAAGAACTTTTCAATAATTCTATATTAAAAATGTCCTAGTTATAATTATTATGTTAGGCTGGTAACATAATTGCATATGTAATTATTAACCATATTAGAGGAGTAGGGCAAACAGTAGCTAGCTTGTAGCAGTTAGCTCACAATTAGCTCATAATGATTTCATTATTTGGCACATTGTTTTCTTACACAAAGCTCTCATGATTTCTTTTCTGAAATTACAGAGAGAATTGCTGATTGAGAATCTCTGCATGAGCCTGGAATTTATGCACTTGTTTCATTGCAAAATAAATAAAACTAAATTGTGTACTTATGCACATATAGGCCAGGCCCACAGAGATCTTCAGGACAAAGATATTCAGGCTTTCAAAACAGAGATACAGCCACTAACAAAATAATCTCTAGCTGCAAAATAATCTTTCCGTCCCTTAAAATATATGCAATAAATTAGGAATGCAGCAAAATATTTTGACAGCAATCTTCACCTTTGTAATAGATTTTCTAAATTCTTTATGGTCCCTAATTTTATTATTATTATTATTATTATTATTATTATTATTATTATTATTATTATTATTATTATTATTACAAAATGAATAGTTTTACTTTTGGAAAACATTCCAAATGTTTTGATTACACAAGGAGAAGAGAAAAACCTTTTATCAGTGTCTTTAGAAAGATATAAAATCATACTTGCACACATTTAGATTTTTTTCAGGAACATCCTTACACTTTGCTAAACAACAACAAAGAACCACACTCTTCATGTTTCCCCCCCTTTTTTTCCTTTGCATTTTCATCGTTGGCTCCTCACTGTTTTCCCTATCTGCTCTACTTTGGCAAGAGCTACTGCAGCATGTCTGGGAGAGTCAGTAAGGAAAAGGAAGTCCTGCAGTGACAGAGCTTTCCTGCATTCTGACAGTGCAAGACGCAGCCTCTAAATAATTCAGTTTGGGACCCGAAATGGCAATTCTATGTATGTAAAAATACCTCAGCTCTGAGGTCAAATGGTTCACATTGCTAAGAACTTGCAACCAGATCTCTGTTGCAACTGCTAAGTGGAATTTCCACATTTTGAAATGAGTTCATAACTTGATTTCAACTATAAGAGTAAGAAATATTAGTATGCATAGAACTTGTTTCACCATCTTTAAAAACAAGCAAGCAACAAAAAATAAAAAAATCCAACAACCTCGACAGTCACTGTTTTAGATTATATGGGAGTCATTTCATTTTCTTATACATTTCAGTGCACATTGCCTGGTAGAAAGTAGGAGGTAGAAGAAGCAGTCATGACACATACATTAGAAGGGTAAGATAATTTTATAAAATCCGTTTCATATATAGGATAGTGGTAGGATGAGGCCTTATGGTGTTATCAACAGGAATAGGGATAATACTATTAATCAGAAATGGCAAGGCAAGAAAAAAGGTATGTTATCCAAAGAGAGCACTGGAAAACCATGTGACCAAATATTTTGTTTATATATCACATGCACATGTAATTAGATTTTTTTCTTAAGTATATAAACACTACCACATTTCCATTTTGACCTTTATACTTTAGACAATCTCAGCCCCGTGAGTGCAATGGATTGTCTGAACGCTGAATCCATCTGCAAGCTCTGCCCACCCCTCAGTGCGTGCGTGGACACAACTTTCACACAGGGTACTTCCAGCCCCTGGGGAGGAGAGGATTTTTTAGCATAGCTTACTGTCCCTTCTGGACTTTTACAAGACAAAGGCTGATGACAGGAAAAGGAATAATACTTCCAAAACAAAGGAACTGCTTAATTTAAGTCCACGGAATACAAGTTCACATTTAGAAATATGTGCTATTTAGCATGCAAGTTCTTTTCAGCTAGATAATGCTTTTTTTTTTTTTTTAAACTAACAAAATGTCTTAAGTCTGGAAGCAATCAAACCGACTGTGAATGTGAAGTAAAACTCCAAAAACACTTGCAACACAACTCTAGCCTATTGCAGTGCTGTTATTCCAGTCCCAGCTTCTGCTGGAACTGCCACAATGAAGCTGCACAGGAATCATTGAAGAGCAATCACAAAAATACCTTTTCCCTCACTGTCCCTCAAGCAGCATGGATCAAATAACTGCTGCTCAGCTGTCTGTCTTTTAAATAAAAATATTTTCATCGTTGTATATGTATCAATGGCAGGTTGGTGGGTGTTTTGCCTCTGTTGTTTTGATTTTCACACTCCTAGCCTTGGATTGCCAGGCAGCACTGTGGCGATAAAGGCTCTGCCATGTTTTACAAACTTTACTCGTTTTCTTTAGGTACAGGAGAAAGTGTGCCCAGAGGAATATCTAGCTTCTTTTCTCTTGTTTAACACACACAAAAAAAGCATCAGAAAACAGTAATTGTACAGATCTGACAGAAAACCAGTGAAAACGTATCGTTATTTCACATGAAATTTCAGATATTTTCAAGGACATGGCCTACACCTATGACAGGTATGAACACTCAGTGCTGTTGTTTTTCTTCTATCTTATGCTACTATCATAAATATTGTAAAGGAAAAAAATATCCATAAATGGTTTTCTTGTCAAAAACACATGCGTCTTTCCCACAGAACTAGAAGCATGGGGGAAAAGCTTAGCACAGAGTGCTAAATGATTCAGAGGACGATGAGAAATAGAAACAGGTTGGTGGAAGAGGATGTGGGATCAGTTATGTGATCTGCTGGAAAACTCCAAATTCAATCTTTAAAAGTTTCCACACTTGCAAATGGCAACTGTCAGGGATGAGATACTTGTTTAGATGGACTTTCAGTCTGCCTCAATATGGTATGGGTGCTTTGATGTTTGTACAAGCCTTGAAAACTCTGGTTTGGGAGGCAGTTAACCTTGACACCCTGAGACTATTCAGGTAACACATCTGTCTGGCAAAATTATTCATGTACTTTCTGAGAAATACAGTTCTTAGCCCTAAAACATTATTTTAAAGTTGTACTGTTGTGTTCTACAGCTATTCTTACACTAAATTTCTTTTCTATTTGCACATATTTTGATATTAAACCTTAACTTCAGTGCTTCCTGAGTTTCAGCTCATTAACTCCTTGATTATAATGACTAGGAAATACATAATCCCAGGATTTGATTCAATCTCAGTACGTGTCCTACAAATTCCATTTTTCTGCAGTAAAACGCAGCAGTTTATGATAAGAATGCATATTTACAATAGTAGATAAAAATACTTATCTTAGAGCACTAAGCAAAAACTAAGAACTGTCCTGATCATCCATGATAGACTCTTAGTTCTTCTGCAAAGAAAATCAGTCAATGGTAATTAAACATTGTCCACCAATGTGTAACATCCCTTTAGATGTCCATTTCCCTTTATTCCCACCAATGCAATGCAATCTTTTCAGTGTGTACCTATCTAACCGATGCTTTCAAGTACTTCCCCAGGTAAATGAGCCAAGGCATGCCCACACTGCCTCCCAGGCTAGGGTTGCTGGAAGGGCAGCACGCAGAGGTGCTTGCACAATCGGCCCCACTCTCAAGAATGTGAACGTTGGAAGCTGGAGACAAAATCAAGCCTTAGAAGTGGCATACAAAGTTTAAGTAGATTCTTTTACTTATATGGCAAAGCTGGGAAACAAGCTTTTTATACATATTTTCTCCCATTATACCTCCTCTCCTCCCTCCCCCAACAAATACTGTCACTTGTGAGGACAGTAGATGGAAACGGTTGAGGGAAATGTTCCTATATATGGAAGAGCCTCTGAGTTAAAGATAGCTCCAGATGACAGATCATGTTAAATTCTCATCATGCCCAGCCTCCATGCAGTTACAGTAGTAGAGATTAAGTGATGAAGGAAAAACCCGCTATTTAATTCCAGGGGCTTCCCGACAGGAGAAAATACTTCAGAAACTGTGAAAGAGCCCTAAATTCCCAGCTATTTCCTCCAGTGATATCACCCATAATGTTAGCCTACAGTTTTCAGTGAACCTGACACCTGAGCAAGTATTTTAGTTTTCAGTTAACAGCGATTCAAAGGTGCCAGATAATATTTGTCAAAAAACAGTGCTGGTTTTCATTTAAGAGAGCTATCTCCACAGCCAAATGACTGCTAGATCAGTATTGCGCTGGAGCCGTAATTCAAACCACAAGCCTATAATATGTTGTTTCTACTGCCAACATATAATGTTTGCTGAATATTAAATAAAGTGTTCACAGACTTTAACACTATATACAAGCATTTTCCTTAAACGGATAAGGCCACCGATAAGCAGTGTGACTGCCATTTTTATTGGCAGTCATGAGGTACGTGTTTAAAGACTTAATCTTTACAATCTGGTTCTACACAGACAGGTCTTATCCACCTACTTCATCATTTTTAAATTAGATGTATTTGCTATAATAAATATTTCTACCATGTGCATTTATTTGTATTAGGGTTAAAGATTTATCATCTCTTAAGGATGACAATTTATTATATCTTTCTTTTCCTATTAAGTTCCTATGCCACTTAAAGACATAATGAAGAATACTCCTCCCAAGAAATATTTTAAGGGAAAAACATACATATACTTAAAATTTAAGTCAAATGAAAGAGGTTTTGCCGTGTGCAACCAAAAATCATACAGGTCCATTCTCAATCGCTGTACCAAGCTTATGGAAATTGGCACAGATGAAGACCGTGCTGTTCTGCTTCTGCTTTCCATTCCATAGGAAATGAAGAACGGCTCGATAGTCTGCACAGATGCAAAGCTATTATTTCTCCTCACCTCCTGCGTATCACCCAATCTGCCTCCAAGGCGCTGCAAAAGATGACCCCAAGGAGCACCACTCCTTGGTGTAAGGGCAGGCAACATTTGGCTTGAACTCCTGCATCGTGAATTTGACTCCTGCTCTGAGAAAAGCAATTCTCTCTATCATATTCTTCTTGGTTGGTTGGTAAAGGCTTTCTCTTTAAAGATGCTGCCTCTGTACTCTACCCATGACACCAGGCTCAGCAAAGCTGGCCCCAGGAGCTGTAAAATGCACTTTTCTCTTTGTGAGAGGGAAACCCTGTTGTTACCCCCTTGGGTTTTCCTCTGAAAGGGTAACAGGAGGGAAGCTTTAGGCTGTCAGAGGCTTCAGGGCGGCTCAAGCCCCCAGCAGCAATGCTGAACCAGGACTAAATCAGCATACACAGCCCCCACAGCCTTATCCCTTGCACCAGCAGCTACCTCCTCTGGTGGTCTTTCCATAGAGGCCATAAAAACACAGCATGGTAAATTCAGGATGAATATCTAAAGGTATGTGTGCACAGGCATGCATTCAAGATGTACATTTCACAGCTGAATTTAAAAACTGGCAAAGCCAGAATGTAAAACACATTGAGGATTTTGGTTAGCTTTATCTAGTATAAAGAAACACTCAGGGAAATAGCACTCAGGGACTCCTTTTGAAACTCCTGCAGCTTCTATCCAGAGTCTTGGTTTCAGTTATTCTCTTGGTCTCTCCATGGGTAACTTTAAGGATCCCATAAACACATGTAGTGGGAACAGAGGGCACGACCAAGAAAAAAACGGGACCAACTTCCACTCTCATTGCAAGCAAATGGGAAAGGAAAAAGCAATCCAAGTATCAAAGCAATTTACTGTGTAGCTTAATGGCAGAATAGCAGAGTCTCGTAATTTCCTAAAAGTTTTATAAGCAGATAATAATAATTACTATTTAATAGGAAGCTGAGTATAATGTACATAGTTTAGTTATAAGCTGAACAGATTTCTTAGCCTTTTTAGAGTGGATAAAATAAAAACTTACTATGTGCTAGAAGCTTCTTTCTTTGCTGACAGGAACCAACTACACTTTTGCCCCCTCTTAAACAAACCAGTGTACTTTTCACTCCATAAATCTCATATTACTTCCTTCCTTTTCATTTATTTTGAACTAGAAGGAGGAGTTTTTAACAGAAGTGCTCTATGGCAGCAAAAGGAAAACAGCAAATGAGGATGGAAGCTGCATAAGGAAAGTAAATCAAAAGTAATAAAATCATGCAGATCCAGCAAGCTTTGTGGGGGGAAATGAAGTCGAAGTTGACTGAATCCAGAGCTGGAGAAACATTACACATGAGAAAACACCATTAAAAATAGGCTGCTCTCTTAACAGATGATATGGGAAATGAAGCAATAATTTATAACAAAGATAGGAAAAAACCTGCCACGCTTGCAAATTTCAAATGAGATGCAAGTTTGAATAACAAGTGATAATGAAATGCAAACACACAATCTTAAGGGTAGAACACCATGGAACAATTTAATAAAAAGGAAAACAATATGCTCTGCAACACAGGATCAGAAATAACATACTGCCTGATGTTCCTGTTCATCTAATCGGGTAGTTATTTATCAGATAGGGTAGGCAATGCATTCTGGGGCTTGAAAAATTGTGCACAAAGGTTTGAACTTGACCTGAAAAATACCAGTAATGATGCAAATCTTTTCAAGAAAAGATTTTAAGAAAATCTTTCAGCTGACTTTAGGTTACACAAGTATAAAACAAATTGAAATGTCTGTGGTCATAAGAACTTCTGCTATGCATGTATAATTTTTAGAAGTAGCTTTACTTTCAAAAGCAAGCATTTACTGTTAATAAAATATGGCTATTTTTTTCCAGATTCCTAATAATGGTCTTAAAAATATTTGCACAGTTCGGCAGGTCTTTAAAAAAATCACATCCTGAAAACCTCCTATAACCATGATATTAAGCAGTGCAATGAAAGGGTAGCTTAGTTTATGTTAAAGGATATTAACTACAGTAAAAGATATTGTAGAAGAAAAAGGCCTGCAGATTTGCAAATGAGTTTCACACATGATTTATAAATGCAAATGTGAATAGTAGGTGATAATGAAATACAAGCAAGTGCATGCACATGACAGATCAGATATCCTGGGGAGGAGAAGGAAGCGATCTGCACGAAATGTAATTTTTCAGACTCAGGAATGTCAAGTACTTGGACCCAAATATTACAAGAAAGCAGCATCTTGACAGAGTGGAATTATGGGAAAATAGCATTTGGGTAACGCCAAATGGTATCTAGAAGGTAAAGGCAAAGTATGTATTAGCAGTTGAGAGAGAAAATACAGTAGTAAGGTACATTAAAAATAAAGATATCACACTTAAGTCTGAAAGAGAGAGTAATAGTTATATTGCTCACTAATTTTAGCCAAGGTTACCAAACCTCACAAAGTCCATAAAAGAAGATAATGTATGTGTATGAATATAACAATTCCCTCTAATGCGTGGCTTAAGTTAGGGGATATTTTTGGTTTGCCATTACAAGGAAAATACAGATACACACAGGAGATGTATATGGAACACAGAACCGGCAGCTTCCAGATTAAGTTGGGTATTAGTTGCACAGGGCTTTATTAAAAAATGAATTACTAAAATGGAGCACTAGTAAATACATTAAAGATAAAAAAGTTAAAGTATATACAACTATCTGCACTTTACAACTTGATGCCTCATGCAGAGCATATGTGGAGATTGAAAAGAAGCCTCAGATAATCCTCAGGCAAGAACGATTGCTGGACAACTTTGGCAGTTGACTTTTTAGGGCAGCTTTAAATCAATTAAAATCAGAGATCTGCCTGAAACTGGGCTGTGTAAGGGCTGGGCATCTGGACTACTCTCCTTTCATGCAGCTAAACCAAACCAGAGAATTCAGCATAACGTTTTAGGTGACACATGGAAAGACACATTATACGCAGTTATAGCAACATTACAAGCCAAACATGAAATGTAAGAACAAAGAAAAAGTGATCCTTATAATGAATATATGAAGCATGTAAAGTATCTCTATAAAATATATAATAGACTGTCAGTAGTGCGCATGTACCTTGAGCTACTGAGATCTCTCCAGGACATTGTAAGGAAGGCATTTAAAAAAGGGTATCCTTCTTTCACACAGGCTGGATGCACCATGCCCATGACATTCAAAGGGTTAATTACACAGCTGAGTGTCTGCTCCATTTACTGATAAGCAGAGAATGTTGTAATTTTTTGGATTTATGAATTGATGGGGTCAGTCAGCATCTTGCGCACAACAGCTCCTGTCTAGATCTATCCCTTACCTGCTGGGCAGAGACAATTCCTCTCTCACTTGGAACCCTGAAGCCCTTTAAGCTGCTTGCTCTGTAACCTTGGCAGCTGGGCCGAGCACAATTCTTCATTTTTTTTTTTTTTTTTTGCAACTGGGCCTCTCTAAACAAAAACTACGGAGCCTTGTTAGCCAACAACTGAGCGTGAAATCACTACATTGCAATCCCCCACTCTAAGAGTCAATCAATTTTTTTCATTACAGATTTGTATGCTAGGGTCAACAAGAAGAAAAAGCACATGGAACGAAATGGAAATAACAGCAGAGAGCTACAAAATCTATTCCAAGCTGTAAGATTATTTTCATTATAATGATGTGCAGTTTGGAAAAAAAAAAAATATGCACTTGATATAATTTATAAAAATGAAGAAAACCTAGTGGTTAATACTGCCCTTCAAATGCTAGCTCACATGAGACTGGAGATAACAAAGCAATTGGTGCAGCCTGCACTGCCATATCTTGATGGTACAATGCTTTACATTCAAAAGATCTACTATTTCTTTAAAAACATTGCAACATTTTACATTAAGCAGAGAGTAAACTTAAGTGACAGGTTTAAACTGCTATGTTTTCTGGGTGATACTTTCATTGCATTAATTAGTAGGAAGGAGGATTAGATAAAGGCTTGGGGCTAAGCTGATATATTTGAGCTTGAGAATCAGGGCCAATCTTCTCCACAACATAGTTTTGACTTTGACTTATTTCCAACAATTTTTTTGCATGGTAGTATCCACTGCACTATCCATTTGCTTGACCCATGCTGAAAAATGTTAGATGCAGCCTGAAATGGACCCAAACATGCCTGAAGTTTTTGGTAATGTAAAGGTGGTCACTACAGACTGCTACTAGTTTTAGTAAGCAATTTTCACCCTGTCCACTTTTTGGATGGCCATGTAACAAACCCTAATATGAGGCCTGATGACAAGTCAGGACAATTTATCTGCTTCAGGAAGACCACAAACGTGATACATATCATTTAGGAAGAACAGGCCAAGTATCCTGCCTTTTTTGTTTGTTTGTATATATATATATATAGATAGATAGATAGATAGATAGATATAGATATAGATATACACATACAGTTTTTCTTTTGTTGTTTTGTTAGAGAACATACCTACATTTTTTACAACTTAACTTCTGCATAATCAAACATTTATCCGATTTTTTTTTTCTGTATTTGAAAAGAACCATCCCTGTGTACCTTCAAAGACTCTTACTCCCAGGAATTATTCTTGCAAAAAGCCAAATAGTGTCAGTGTACCATTTCTGAACTGATACTTGCAATGTGTGTTGAACCTCACATTGTTGAGCCCGTACACTCTTGGTGGAAAATCTCTGTCTCTTATTAATATTAATATGATATAATGGCCTTGATCTGGAGGACAGCCATCACAGAGGGATTTAGAGCTGTATTGAATATAATCCTGAAGACCATTTAACCCTATTCAAGTTGTTTGCTAAAAACCCTGAGGTTGAATTCTCTCCTGATATAAACAGCTTAGAAACAGTGAATTTATTATAGGTCTACATTGTTAAACTATTTCCTCTACCACAACAGAATCCACTCACTTGTCCAAAGAAGGTCACCCATCTCACTGTTGGGTGGGAATTTGCCTCTTCACTTGTAATTTCCATTCTCAGTCTCTCTCCTAAATCCCAGACAAACCCCTTTCTCCTCCAACCCTGTTCTACAGAGTTCAAAAAGCCAAAGTACCAAGACTGGAAAAAAAAAAATATGCTGATTTGTAATCTACAGAAGCCCAAAGTGTTTACATATTTAAAATGGCTTTTGCAAAACCAACTGTTCTCCATGTTTGCAGTAAACAGGAAAAGTAATAATGGACTTGAACTGTAGCAGAAGCAGCCAAGCAGGAAAGTTTCTCTTGATGTCTAACAGTATGGATGGCAAAGCTCTGGAAAAGACTGCCCGGGGGAGGATGTGGAATCTCAGTTATTGGATGTTTTTAAAAACAGGTTAGTCAAACATCTGTCAGAATGACACAGATACAGCTGATCCTGCCTTGGGGAAGGCAGGGTAGACTAGATGACCTCTCGAGGCTCTTCCTGCCCTATTTTCTATGATTCAGTGATTCAGCACATAGCTTTGAAACACCCTGGGGCTTGATTCCTTTCTCACCTCATGTTATTTTTAAACTGGTGCAACTTCACTGACTTCAGTAGAGCTTTTCCTCCCTGTCCTGCAGTAAGTGTGAGAAGAATCAGAACTCTCATTTCTTACACGAATGGAGACTGGATCGATCGACCTTCCCACTGTGCTGGTCTGCTGGTTTCCCGAGATTACTGCCCCCCCCGTCCCCCATCCCCCATTTTTTTTTAAACCACTCTAAGGCTGGTAATATTAGTGATTTAATTCAACACTTCAACACTTGTATTGTTTTAGTAAAAATGCAGTAAAGGCAAAAATATTTTGATTATAAGAAATTTGAGTAAAGAGTCATTCCAATTTTCAGCAATTGTCAACTTTTTTCCCAATGCATTTCTTTTCATGTACAGAGGTAGAACCTAGGACTCACAAAGTCCACCTCACCTACTGGAGGAAGCCACAGTAGACAGCAAAAAAGGAGGATAATACACAGGATAATACATACTAAAGTACTTGGCAGTACCTCAGAAAGAAAGACACAATGACACAATGTATTACAGTTGGCTAAAACAGCTTATAGACAGGGTATTCTAAAAATGTTAGAGTGTGGGGGCAGGTTTAGCTTGACAGGTAATAAGCATGGGAGCTAATCACGTTCCCATCTATCAATCTCCAAGGACAAAGAAATAGATAAAATATGTCAGAAGCCCCTGCAGCTACACAGAATCAACAATACTACTTATTTTAAAATGTCAAAGCTATCCACATACTACATGCTGTCAGCAGATTACACAGAGTTGCAAATGGCCAAAAATTTGCAGTCCTTGACACGGCAAGTGAAATATAGTTACAGTGCATCAGCTCCAGACAACAGAAGAACCACAGAAAATACAATTCATACCACCTACTTTGTTCTTTGGCCATCAACATCATCCATAGATTTTACATATCCAGGATGTCACAACTTCTCTTGTAGCATTTCTCTCTATATAAAATCTCTCAAGTCCTTTTTGCTAATTTGTGTTTTTTTTTTGTTTGTTTGTTTTTAATGCATAATACATTTCTTCTTCTTGTTCTCCAAGTGTGAAAAAATGCAACACCAAGTAGTAAACTGCATTTTTCATAAATTTCCTCTAATCTAAAATAACAAAAAATATTGCAAGGTACTCTCTTCAAAATAGATTGACTATATATACACACACATACACATCTGTGCATGTAGGTGGATTTTCATCTTCAGAAAATTCAGAGGACTAAAGATTAAAAAAAACCATCAACATTAGAATTCGCCTGAAACATGCTGCTCGGGACTTCAGCAATTTCTGAGACTTCTAGCAGATCCTTGCTTCTGACTAATTTCAAATCGGTCACTCCCTTTCTGTGCTCCCACAACCCAGGAATAACTTAGGCAGAACTTCAAGAAAAAGACGGTGAAGATGCAAATGGAAAAATCTCAGAGGCTAATAACTCCAGTGGTAATTGAACCTGGCATATTTCCTCTATCCCAGTCTAACAGGGATTTGAATATTTGTTTCCCTCAAGTAAAGGTTGTGAAATCCCTTGAAACACAAAACTACGATGAAAAGGTCCCTAGTGTGCAAAAGAGATTTCATTTACTTGTGCAGTGCTTTGAGATTTGATTCTTCACTTAAGAGTATTCAATTTCCTTGGGATGATGAAAGATGGTATAAAACCCAAAGGAACACAGAAAGGTTTAACTTCTACTTCTGGATTCCTTTAATTAAGAAAATGTTATCTGCAGATGTGGCAGGAGTGGGGGGTGTCAGTTCTTGGCTTGAGGAATAGTGAAAACATAGTGAAAGGTTTCAAGATGTGTTCAAGAATTTAGCTTATCTATATTCAGAGGAACAATCTTTTGAACACTTTAATGTAAAATCACTCAGACAAACCTGCACACTAAGTTTCATCCAGCAGTAAGCTGTATAGCTTCGTCTTTTAAGAATTCCTCTGACTACTCAAGAACCCTCCACAGTATGTTAGACACATTCTTTTCTGAATTTGAGAGGCTTTTTTGCCTTGTTCCTTTGGTAAGGCCTGCTCTGCATCTGAGTTCATCGCAAGGTCATTTTCCTTTCTATACTTTTTTATCTCATTACTTTTGCTTATCTCTAATAGATTCTGCTACTTTGTTCAAATGTTGGATCTGGGTGATGGCAAGCAGAGATATCTGAGTGGTATCACGTTAGCTCCTACATGTCAGCATCTTCACTTGAATGGGATCTTTATTTTATATACATTTTTTTCTTTTCTAGTGGGGCTCTGTGCATAGCAAGCCTGGCAATAACTGACAAGGCTATTCAAGGCTATTCCTTAGCACTTTTTTTTTTTTTATTTTTTTTTCTTTGGGGGGGGGGAGGGGCAGGGAGGACCCTTCACATATCTTGTCTGGAGAATATTGTATTCAAAATCTTTTTGGCTTATCTTACTGGTCAGTTGTCCATCAGATATACTCAGAGGCAAAGACTGGAATATCTGCAACAATAGACTAGAGGCAACAGAGTGGAAATCTTTTTAATTGTGACCCTTTGTAATGAGTTAATCACAGGTATGTCTGTGTATTCTGTTTTTATTCAGGCTTTGTATACCTTGACCTCTGTTACTGGCTGATGGTTCATGCATTTTGCTTTTTAGGATTTTAGGATTATTTTTTTTTTGGATTCACTCAGTCTTTCCTGGTTCAGATGCTCTAGTCCAATGTAGTTAAACCAGTGAATATAGCCTGTTTAACAAAACAGTCAAAACAATCGGGGCTACATTATTTTCTGTAAATATAAAGACATTTTCTGACAGTGTTCTCATGAAACGGAACAAATTCTTCCACTCAGTCACCTCTCCTGCTCATCACAGCAGTTCTATCAGCATGGAGCCTTGGACCTTGACAGTGACGTCTGTGCCTTTGTGCAAGGACAGGAACACCTTTCTACCATCAGTTATCTGTATGGTTGCAGGTTCCCTTGAGTTTCGTATAAAGGTCTGGAATTTGCTGGAAAGAGATAGGTTCAGAAATAGTGGAAGATATATTTTGCCATTAGTTAGGAAGGTTCGGATCTTTTTCTTCCATTATCAGCTCCTACTTAAATAAGAGATGCTGGAGTCTCTGCTTTTTGTTCCATAGTACTGTGACAGAAGGGGGAAAAGAGCCTAGATTTCCTTTTATTTAGATGATGGAGCTAATAAATGCAGTCAAAAACATGTCTTAGGAAGTTTACTGTAGGTGGCTCTGATTCTTGTGAGGGAGAGAACCATTTGCTCTGGAGGTGTACAAACCATCTGAAGCAGAGGAAAGAAAGGGCAGAGTGAAGCTGAAGTAGAAATAGATAGCTGATGTTCTAGTTGTCACCTCTAGTTGAACAGAAAAAAAATGGGAGAATTGTACTTATCAGATTTAAAGCCCTATATAAAACAAAGTTAATTTCACCTATCCCAGCACTCCTGGCACCCATACTTCAAATTCCCTTCCCATCTCAAAATTGCTAACAGCCTGCCAACATGAATGAAGGACAATTTGGCTTATTTGTTTTCATTCTAGATTAATACTGATTGAAAAGTTCACGCCACTTATTCAGCCTATAGAATGCTTAATATAATGAAAGAGAATTAATCCAATGAAAGTGCCAGTTAAGGCTTTGTTACTTTAACATTTAACATAATTTTAACATTTAACATAACATTTAACATAATGTTACTTTTAACATTTAACGTAATGTTACTTTAACATTTCTACTGTCAGTGACTAAGAAAAAATGTCAGGTTAAGATAGAGGATTGCTCTATAATATACTTGAAACACATGAATTAAAGCAACTCAAGTTCATTGAAGGAGATAAGGAAGTGAGAGGAAGTCTTTATGTTGGGGACCTAGCAGCAATATTTTCTAGCTGAAAAAAGTGCTCCATTTGATATGTTGTTCTCACACATTTCAAGTAATTATAGGTAAGAAAATTCAATAAATTTTAGTTATTTACTTCTGTATCTGATTTTTAGTTCTTCACAATAACCTGAATTCAGTTAATAATATGCATTCAAGACGTTGTCTGTAATTGTGCATAAATTAACATTTTTCCTAAAGCAATATTCTTTTTATTTACTTGCTATCTTACTATCTGTCTGCATAAGGCACCTAGAATATATTATAAGATATAGAAATGCAGTAATTACTCAAGAATCCCATCTACAAATTAACATGATGATCGGAGCAGTTAAGTATCATCGAATATTCAGGAATGAATCATGAATGAAAAGACCAGTCAGTTACTTGAATAAAAGCAGAATTTATGCAGAGAGGGGTAACAGTCTGCAAAGCTGAACACGTGGCTTGAGATCATTGCATGAAGGAATATTATTTAATATATGATTGCATGGTACTTAGCACAACTGAACTTTCCCTATTCCGAGCAAAGGGAGCCACATCTGAGGATAAACACAAAATAATGAGATTACTCTTCCATGATACAGAAAACACACTCCTAAAGAAAACCCAAAAGTTCTAGAGGCAAAAATGTGGTAAATTTATAAATATTGAAATGTCAAAACCTTATTTTCCACTTCAGGCAAGTGGCCAGTCACATTCTACAGATCATGAAGAACTTCCTAAGAAGAATGAATAACAAAGTTGACAGCAAATATAAAGACTGTTCATCACAAAATAATAACTATAAAGAAATGGAAGCATTGAAATGGATCAAGTAGCAGTTGATAGCATAAAGATGACAACTTCTTACCATGTAAATGTTGTGGCTGGAGGCAAGTTAATAAGTCATGTATGCGTAAGTCATTAGGATTTCTTTGTGGTAGCCCTGTAAATTATACATGGGCCTGCTTTTAGGGAAGTCACCTTTTCGCACTCCTGTAGATTTTATGCTTAATCAAAAAGCAAGGATGTAAGCAGAACTATTCTTGCTTACATATCAATTTTAAGAAACGTGAAGAAGTCTCATCATTGAAAAAAAAAATGGCAAAGGAACATCTCATTAATTTAAAAGGAATTAATGCAGTCAGAAGTCAAGATAGTCCAGTCTGTCCTCTTTACCCCATGGCTTCTGGGGGAGTGCTGGGAAGCTCCTTAATAAACACATTTACACACATTTTAGTGAATGTCTGGTATTAGCCAAATACATAAGAATCTCTCTAAATTAAGACATCTGTAGGGATGATATGCAAAGCTGTCACAGTGCACTATAGCCCATATTCAAAAATGCTAATGGGTATTAACTCACATGAATTAATAAATAATTAACATGCAACAATCTCTTCACATTTAAAGAAGACATCTTCAAATCTTTCAATCCCCTCAGATTAGATTACGATCTCTTGAGCAAGCAGTTTTTCAGAAAATCTAGCTCTAAACTTTTTCTTATTTCCAGGACATCAGGTTTTTCCTATCCAATTCAAGATTATTATCACCATTTAAAATAAATTACTCAGCAAAATTATTTTAATGTAACCAGATATTAGAAGATAATTTTTCAGTTAAGAGTTCAGGAAAATCTGATTGACAGTTAGAAGTACGTGTGACAATGCTACAAATCCAGCTTTAGAGCCCCTATGACCTAGTGAAAACCATGCCGACTCAGTATAATCTAACTCTGTAGTTTCAAATCTGATCAAAAAATCTGATGGGTTTAATTTGAATCAGGAGCTTTACGGTAGGCCAGGTTCTCTGTTCCCCACTAACAGCATAGAGCCACTGTACACTCAGTAAATCAGATCAGGTGTCCGTTCTTGATCCAGATCAAATTTCTTCTGCTGGGCAAAGCAGGAGTGCTTAGACCCCATCTTAACAACTGCGGAACCACAGCTAATTGTATTAAATGCTGGAAAATCTCTATATGCAATATATAAACAGAGCTCTAAAGGAGTGAAATTCATGCAAAAATACATTAAAGCCCTTAAAATAATTAAGAAATCTACTTTATAGAATAACACATTTCCACTGCTTTGAAAGACAAAATGTAGCAGAAAGGAGCTCAGAAAAAAAAATAACGGTTCTGCCATACCTATTTTCTTTAAGCCAAATAAAAATAAATCTAACAAAATAGGAAAGCTCTATTTAATAAAAAACTGTGAGTGAACGTCTGGTCTCAGAGATGACCGAACTTAACACAGTTTTTCGAATTTCTAATGACTTTGCTATACTGTCAGCGGGAAAGTAGAATACAGCTTTTACCACCATAATATAACTGATCATATGCATGCACTCCCTAGTACTCCAAAGGCACTACTAGCACCTAGTGTCCCCACTCTTCCAGACATTCCCATACCTCAAGAAACAGAATGGAGCAAATCTTGACTTCAGTGTAAAACCTGTGTAAATGGCTTACAGAAAACTTACGCAGGTCAGCTGGGACAAAAATGCTATTGCTTCATGGCAAAGAGCAGGGGTACCACATTGCTGTGGATCTGACTCCAGCTTTCCAACAACCCACCCTTTGGCCCGTGACTCTGAACGGTTCTGGATTCCTTAGACATGCACCAAGCATGCTCTGGGTTTCACTCGGAAGGAGGAAGAGCGACCAGCTAAGTTCAACTCCATGGTTCAAGAGACCCTGCTGAGATTATTTTCTCCTTTGGCACAGGATTTGACTTATAGTCTTGAATGTTTTATTACCCAGTGAAATTCACTGTAAGAGAAAACTCATAAAAACAAAAACAAAAAACCATGAAGCATATGCTTTTTTGTCCCTTAAATCAAAAGCACTGTGCCAGTTTAGAATATGCTCATGACAACATGAGTTCAAGACAGAACAATGTCACAGTCACTTATGATAAATCACAGAAAGTGAAACCAAAATTTCAGAAATGCAGAAGGCTGACAGGAAGCCAAGGTTCTGCCAGAACATTATTCCAAACATGGATTGAGTCGCCAGAACGCCATTAAAATTGTGCAACTCTTTAGACGACCTTTTTGTGGTCCATCTAAGTCATGTGCAGAACTGTATGAAAGGAGAGCAGTATTTATTTATTTATAATGAACAATGATCCTTTTCCTACCTGCTGTGCCATTTCTCAATGAATGTATGTGGGTTTTCAGGATGAGTTTATACTTAACAGTTAAAGCCTAATCAGCTTACAGCACTCCAATTGGAAAGGCAAATCCACGGCAACACACGTGATATCAGTCTGCATCTGTGTATACATGGTCACAACCACTTCTAACTTCTCTTCAGTTGTATCCCATTTGTATTGCTGGAAATTTTACATTATTTTCAGGGACTTGTTTTCTCCATCGTATCTCTGGTACTGTAGTTTGTACTTCATATGCAGAGTTATGTAGCTCTAGCTGGTATACTTTTCAAAGTCTCATCTTCTAACCTTAGGAGCTGGCACCAGTTCTCTCAACAAATTTTGCCCAGGGAGTAATTAGCAGTTGCATGAGCACGGTGAGTTACATAACCTCCATGCCATTACCGTCATTAAAAGAAGTGACCATTCCTTTATCAATATTCAATGGTTAACGAGGATATCTTTTGATATATGCTTAAATTTTACTTTGTGTAATAGTCTAAAAGACTGTAATACAGATTTTTAAAAAGAATTTTATATTCCAGTTATAAAATCTTTTATTTTAAATGTTACTTTTAACAGCTCACTCCCTGTTTACAAAGAATGCCCTGCATAAAACACAGTACAATAGCGAATCAGAAAATAGATGCTCTAATTTTCTTTTTAAATAAATTAAAAAAAAATAAAAGAAAATGTAATAAAAAGATAAAACCTTCATAGAGAATTGCAGCAATTATATCTCCACAGCTACAATATAACCCAAAACTTTGCAAAGGCTTTGATTATTGAACCATGGCTGAAGTGAATAATTTGGCTTTCACTAAGAAAACAAGTACATTCATTCTCACCACAATGGAGAGAGGCAGTTTTAATTAAACCTTATCAAAAGATGAATAAAGAATAAACTCAATACCCATTCCACAGGACTCTATTTTCATCTGTTTAGTTTAAGCTTGCCATGTTCATGCAATAATTAACCACTGTCCAAGGAATGCTGGAGTTGTGTTAATGTTGGTAAAGATTTAATTAGTTCAATTATCTGGAGAGTATTGAAGGCTCAGCACAGCACCAATTTCTTCAGGCTCTATACATACCTCAGATCAAAATATATTAAACTGAAGTAGAAGTGAACAAAGAAAACTTGCTATTTCACTTCAGCTACTGAATGAGCATGTGTTTAATAATTTTATTACCCCGATTTTAAAATGAGGTTTCAGAAACAGAATGCACGCAGTGACTTACCCATTCTTCCAGATCAACTTTTTTTTTTTTCCTAAGTCAGCTTAGAAACATATTTTAAACAAAATTAAGTTTATTTTAGAAAAGAAAACCTAATACTTCTTTACACAGGAAAAAGAATCATTCCTTTAACATTTTTTTCCTCATTGCCTACATATTTTATGTCTTTCACGGAAAGCGAGGCATTTAAAAAGCATTGAAAGCGGTGACACAGACAACTGTTTCAATCTGTCAGACAGCATGGACAGACAGTAGGGATCATTTCAGAAAATAGCACGGCCCCCCAGCGGCCTGACCTTCCTGGTGGGAAAGCGAACACAGCGCTGTGCTTGACAAGCTCGCCAACAAAGAAGTATATTTAGTTCCCCCAAATTCTGACACGCTTCTCACAGGAAAAACGCAAACCGGGATGAGGCGCAGTTGACTGCTGCTAACAAAGGCTAATTTCTAATTGGAGATCGCACATTTACCTCGAAACAAAAAGGAAGAGAAGAAAAGTGAAAACATTCCTTCCTCCTGCTACGCACTGCCTGTAAGTGTTGGAGTGAGCCTGTTTCCTAGTTTTTAACACTGTTCAACTTTGTGTTAGATGGTATTCGAGATACAAGCACTCTGGATCTGTACGTGCAGCTCCTGCTGCCTTCAATGGGAATGGAGCCCAAGAATGGGAGCAGCAGCAGATCTCCCTTTGTGTTACTAAAATATTATTATTAGCTATTCTTTAAAATGGATGTTTGAATAAACCACATTCATTTTCCTGTAAGGTTTAAATGACATGTTTATTATTACCGCGTTCCTTTCTTTGTTTTCCCAGCACTGTTTCTCTCTGAGCATGAGTCCTTTATAACCACTGAAGGCTGCACAAAAAAGATGGCCAGCATGTGAGACATCCACATGAGTTTATTTCCTTGAGGAGGTAAGAACTGTAGGAGGATGCTATCACTTTCTTATGAAGCAATAAAAACTTATGAGTTAATATAAAATTAACTGTTCTGAAATTGTATGCTACATTATACCCACGTTGGATTCAAACTCTTTATTCGTCTCTGTAGGCAGTCAAAAACTACTTTATGGATAGCACCGTTTTGCTTCCTGGCTGAAAATACCTTTTGGTAAATAACCCTTGCAGCACAGTTTACCTTATTTTCCACTACACAAATTAGTTGCAAAAATGTAAACACTTGAAGGCATAAATTAAACTAGTAGAAGAAGGTGTGAAGTGCACAGTGAGTGCCAGCTGATGCCTCAGTTCAGCTCCCATCCTGGCTGACATTTGATCTCCCCTTCTAGTTTTCTGTAGGGTGGAAGAGAAAGGGAGATGCCAAAATTCATTCAGGCTTTTCTAGAGTCCAGATGGCAGTTAATGCTCAGCAAGCAACTGGATACAGAACATTTTCTTTCACCTACCCCACCTTTCTGGTGCCTGATTTTCAGGTTGCATCAACACTCTGACCAGAGGTGCTCTGGTGCTTCTGCTTGGTGTTTCTGTCAGGTTTTGAGACATCCATGTGGGAGCAAGCAAGGCTAACAGATGATTAAGTATTTAATGATTCATGTTTTATTATTATTCATTGAAGAAAAAATATGCCCAAAACACCAACATCCATTCTGAATGAGCATAAGGAAGCATCTGAGGTTAAAAAAAAGAAGCCACTGTAACTGAGTGCCAAATTTAATTATAAGTTCAGTCATTTAATATTAATATTTTTTTCTCCTGGATTATAGCTATTAAAAAACTGTGGAGCAAACACAGATATATCCATACAGATATATCCAGATACTCTTCATATCTTAGAAATCATTCTTCACATTCTTTCCCAGAATGTGACCCAGCCTTAAAAGCAGCAGTGATTTTTGTTAAAGACAATTCAAGCAGAGACTTTGCTGTCCCTCACACTCACAAAGCATGATAGGGAAACATATGTTACTTTACAATGACTATTAGCTACAAAGCTGAAGGGGAAAACGAGCTAACTAAATATCGACAGAGATATTTATAGAACAAAATTTTGTAATAGTGTATAAACTACTTCCACAAGGAATGCGATCTTTATTGTGATTGACAAAAATAATTAAACACTATCAAAAATCATTAGGACTATGGGAAAGACACAAAAATTACAGCAGCAGAAACCAAAAGCCATATATTTCAGATGCTATAGTGTTATATAGATTATTTGGTCCTCAAATATTAATCATGTTCCTGAGATGATGCACTTTCTTCCATGTGAAAACCTTGGAAGGGGGTAGTGCACACTGTCAGTGGATAGTTATTCCAAGGAGGAGTAATTTAATAGGTTTTGGTTTTTAAATACTAATCACTTACTTTATCTGGAAATGTTTTAGGAATGTACTGGTTCTGCTACAGATTATCTGCAAAATGGGTTTAGTTTAGGGCTTCTGACCCATCTCTCAGGTGAGAAAAAAAATAGTACAGAAGAGATCTGAGTGGAGATACAATCCTTTACTCTGAATGAATTTTAAAACACTATTTTTAGTTAGCAGGAAACTGCTTAGCAAAGAATTGTTTTGGAGGAGGCAGTAAGAATTTGGCTGACTTAAGCCTGAAGGTTATCTGATTTTTCTGCTATCTCTACTCTGAGAACATAATTCTCCTTTTTCTATTTTTCCTAGTCTGAAAACATTTTGTGATATATGAGTTCGGCTGAGAAATATCAGGGAACTTCGTCTACACCAAAAAAGGATCTTTAGGATATTTTGTGCACATAATGAAAAGAACTTGTTCGGTTTTTGCAGTGTAAGTTATTTTTACCACACAAATTCCCCGCTTTTGTGTTAGCAAAGAGGAATACTTTGAGTCTTTCAGTTTAGAAGATCTCCAAACAGACAATAGCGTGTAAACAATCCCAAAGTACATAACTTTACTAGAACAACCTCACGTCTGTGAGTAAGGGCTTCAGAAAGGCCCCTTCATCAGATTTCCTTCTGCTCTTCGCCCTGAACAAAGCCTTGGCTGACAATACAGAAATCTCCTCCTTTCTTCGGATTAAACCCCCTTTGCAGCAGAAGTATGCAAATGCTATACGTGTTTCCCTTGCTGAGGCTACTCAAACCCAGCTATCTTTTCACTGTCTATTTTACTCAGGCAGACCATCCTACTGGCTGACAGGGAGACCAGCCTTCCAATTCAGTATCTTTCACAACACTGACAGTTGGATGCTGGGGCCTGCCATGAGCTTTAAAAGGAGCTCATTTAGTCATAATTAACTATTCCCTGCATATTTCCTAAGGTATGGTAATTGTGCTAAAAGCCAACAAGTGAAGCATTCATTCTGGTTTTCTTTTAAACTTTTAGTTTTCCACAGCAGTCTCTTTCTCCCTGCTCTCTCTCTCTCTCTTTTTTTTTCTTTTAATCCTTTCTTTTTCTTTTTCTTTCTTTTTCTTTCTTTCTCTCTTT